>NW_021703774.1:30641192-30646113 GCF_005190385.1 Monodon monoceros | reverse complement strand
GTGTGTGTGTGTGTGTGTGTGTGTGTGTGTGTGTGTGTGTGTGTGTGAGAGAGAGAGAGAGAGAGAGAGAGAGAGAGAGAGACAGAGAGACAGAGAGAGATAGGAATAGGGAGGGGAGAGAAGGAGAAGACTGCTTTTATTCGAATCCAGATGGGAGCCTCTCAAGGGTTTTGAGCTCTGAGTGACACGATGTGACTTGGACTTACCAGGATCACTGTGACCGCTGTACCTAGAACAGATTGAATGGGAGGGGGCAAAGCAGAAAAAGGCATTTGGAGAGGGTGCACAGAAGGGGAGAGCAGGGCTGGTGGGACCTGAGGGGAGAGGTTTTCTGTCTCTTGCAGGGTGCCGGCTAGGGTTTAGTCTGGGTGTGGCCGCCCCGCTCCCCGTCTGCAGCACTCTGCCCTCCTCACCTCCTGTAAACGGAGGCTAACTGCATCCTTGAGGCTCTCCCAGAGAGTTGATGGCCTGCCTGGGACAGTCCTGAGTCACAGCCCCTTGGCTGTAACCAGCTCCACGGATGCTCCTGTCCTGAGCATTAACCTCCCTCAGGGGGAGTCCTCATTCTCCAGGGAGGAAATGGATATCTCACTGCTGCTGTCTCTTAACTCCTGTTAAGCTGCAGGACAAATGACTTCGCTGACCATGCTTCATGCAGGGAGGAGTGGGTAATCTCAGAAAAGGGAATAAAACTTCTGAAAACTCCGAACCAGGGGATTGCAGAGAAGCTCGCTGTCTTCTCTCTTGGGTGCGTGTGTGTGAATCGGGGAAGGAGAGGGCGGGCACCGACTTGGGTCTCGGTTCGCCCCCGCGGACCATCCTTCCAGGGCAAGTTTTTCTTAGCGTCACTCGACTTCCTGAAGTGGGAGAATGAATACCCAGTGTAGAAAAGGGGGAAGAAAAGCGTGCTAGTTAGCATGAAATATGGTCATCTGATGACTTGTCCATTATGTATTTGAGGAAGCAGAGATTCTGAAGACCTTCACCTACTCAAGGAGAGGAAATTGCCTCTGTCTAGACCAGGACCTCTTACTTTTGCCACTGGTGACATTTTGTGTCCGATAATTCTTTGCTGTGGGCTGTCCTGGGCATTGTGGGATGCTCCTACAGTATCCCTGGCCTCCGCCCAGCGGACGCCAGCAGTCCTTCCCCAGCTGTGACAGCAGAAATGCCTCCGGAAATTGTCAATTGTCCCAGGGGCGGGGAGCTGGGGGAAGGGGTGCAGAGTTGCTCTGGGTTGAGAGCCCCTGACCCAGGCTCAGCAGGCACATGGGTGAAGTCAGGACTGTGTATGTCATGTCCTCTCTGGCTAACAATAATCGATGGAGTTAAAACTAATAGTGGCTTCTGCTTGGTCACTGGGACAGCAGAGCATTCACTGTTCTGCCTTGAGAGAACAATTTTCCTGTGTTTTAACTAATAAGGCCCTTGTGATGGCTGGATTCTGGGCACCCCAACTAATAAGCGTGCCTATAAGGCAAAGAAACCAAAACCAACGTCCTCCCTGATTGCTAGGAAGGGGGCATGTTTTCTTTCCTCTCCCTCTCCTGGATCCATGCAGTAATTAGCCAAAGTAAAATGAATATTAGCTCATGCTTAATTGTCTTTATAGCGTACTTGCCAGCACTAATGCAGTAGTGCTAAACCAATTTTTTTTTAAATAAATTTTTTAAAATTTATTTATTTTTGGCTGCCTTAGGTCTTTGTTGCTGCGCACGGGCTTTCTCTAGTTGCGGTGAGCGGGGGCTACTCTTCGTCGCGGTTCGTGGGCTTCTCATTGGGTGGCTTCTCTTGTTGCAGAGCACGGGCTTTAGGCGCGTGGGCTTCAGTAGTTGTGGCACTCGGGCTCAGTAGTTGTGGCTCACGGGCTCTAGAGCACAGGCTCAGTAGTTGTGGCACACGGGCTTAGTTGCTCCACGGCATGTGGGATCTTCCCGGACCAGGGCTTGAACCCGTGTCCCCTGCACTGGCAGGTGGATTCTTAACCACTGCACCACCAGGTAAGTCCCTAAACCAATTATTTTTTGAACTTTATGGATTTAAATAATCCTTGGCTCTGAAATTCCTTGTACCCCTCAGCTAGGTAACCACAGGCCCCTCTGCCCTAAATCCTTTTCTTATACTTCGTAGCTTTTTAAGCAAGGCCCCTCTTTAGGAAGACATAATCCATTCTCTGTAGAAAACATGAAAGACCTGAACAAATCAAGATTTCTCCATGGAGAATTCAGCTAGTCCTGTGCTTAGCTCCGAACAAGGAAATCCATCTCTACACCAAGCATGCCATTACCTGGATTAATGCCTGACTTGAATAACAAGCAAATTATTGTGCTTTTAACTGTACCCTGCTCGGTCACACAGCACGTGTGAGAGAGGAATGTGCCCAGCTTCTCCAGGAGAAACAGGTCAGGCCTCTAATCCTCCTTTTCTGTCACCTTCCCCTCCCCCTTTCCAATCCTTTCTCTTCCCAGCAGAGCAGAGGGAACAAAAAGAGACAGCTAAATTATGTTTAAAATGGAAGAGTCTAAAAGAAGAAAAACGGCGGTCAGTACTGACTTGGGAGAGGATGCATTATCTATCCACAGCCTCTGCAGTGTGGGCCATTTGAGGACAATCAGTGTTCTCACTGACTTGCTGGAGGGCGATATCTGCGAGCCTAAACCAGGCTTTCTCAGCCTCAGCACGACTGCTGGGTGGGGTTGGATGCTTCTTTGCTGTGGGCCTGTCCTGTGATGGAAGGACTTTTAGCCTCCCCTAAGCTGTGACCATCCAAAGTGTCCCAAGACACTTTCAAATGTCTCCTGGGTGCAAAATTGCCCCTGGTTGAGAACCACGGCCCCAAGCCCTTCCATATTGGGATGTGCTTGCTCTCTCTCCCATTCTCTCCCCCCCCACCATACACAAAACCCAAGAAAATCATGGTTCCTGTGTTAAAACTGGGGAGATCAACGTGCTCTTCATGTAGGTAGAATGAGCGGAAAGGAAAAAGACACTGACTTGTGTGTAGGCAGGAGACAGAGTGGGAACCCCCTCAACGCCAAGACTGAAAAGAGTCTTAGGATGTGGGTGTGTTTCTGGCTCCCTCTGGGAAGTGGCAATGCCCCTGGTTGAACAAGCCAACTTTCAAACGCCTCTACCCTGTGCACTTTGGAATCGGGCTTGCTGTGGGCGAGATGAGGAGTGATGGCGAGGCTGCAGAGATGAAGGCGCCTCTGAAGGTGCTGACTGTCTCCTCCCACACTACTTGGGACAGGGGAGAACTACCCAGCTTCACAGAGATACCCATTGCTCAGACAATGACAATCCTGTCTTGGACCTAAACATCGGGATGAAAGAGGGCTACTGACAAGACAGACGTTGTGCAAGCATGGGGTTGCACTTTCATTACAGACATTGAGGCAAACATTTCACTCCTGGTGATATAAAGAGACCTCCCTATTTTTAGGAACTTACAAGAAACATTATTGCTTGTCCTTACCGGCCAGAAGGAAAAGCGGGAGAACGAGCACAGTGCAGTGAGCCCTCATCTCCACTAGATGGCAGTGTACATCTTCCTCAGAAGCCAGGCGGGCAGAGCTCAGGGCAGCTCGTTGGCCTAAGCAAGACAAGGGCCTCTCTTCTTTTGGGAGACAGGCGTCTCCTCTCATTGTCGGCACAAACAGCCCCAAACAATTGCACTGACCACACAGCCCTAAGCCACGTTCCCGGGCACTGCCGTCTGTTCAGGAGTGAATGCTGGGAAAATGAACCACGCTAATTTGCTTGATTGGGGGCAAAAATAAGATCTCAAGTGACAGTGGGTGTAATTTATTTTTCCAACAAGAATAGGGGCAAAGCCATTTCATCCCCCCCCCAACTGCTGCCATAAATGAAAGCAATCACCTAATTAGTCCTGAATTACTAACTGGCAGGGTAAAGATCTGCTGGAAATCAGATATATATGGGGGGAAGATGGCGGAAGAGTAAGACGTGGAGATCACCTTCCTCCCCACAGATACACCAGAAATACATCTACACGTGGAGCAACTCCTACAGAACACCTACTGAATGCTGGCAGAAGACCTCAGACCTCCCAAAAGGCAAGAAACTCCCCATGTACCTGGGCAGGGCAAAAGAAAAAAAGAAAAAACAGACAAAAGAATAGGGACGGGACCTGCACCAGTGGGAGGGAGCTGTGAAGGAGGAAACGTTTCCACACACTAGGAAGCCCCTTCGCGGGCGGAGACTGCGGGAGGCGGAGGGGGGAGCTTCGAAGCCGCGGAGGAGAGCACAGCAACAGGGGTGCGGAGGGCAAAGTGGGGAGATTCCCGCACAGAGGATCGGTGCCGACTGGCACTCACCAGCCCGAGAGGCTTGTCTGCTCACCCGCCGGGGCGGGCGGGGCTGCGAGCTGAGGCTCGGGCTTTGGTCGGAGCGCAGGGAGAGGACTGGGGTTGGCTGCGTGAACACAGCCTGAAGGGAACACAGCCTGAAGCCGGGAGGGAGTCCGGGGAAAAGTCTGGACCTGCCGAAGAGGCAAGAGACTTTTTCTTCCCTCTTTGTTTCCTGGTGCGCGAGGAGAGGGGTTTAAGAGCGCTGCTTAAAGGAACTCCAGAGACGGGCGCGAGCCGAGGCTAAAAACGCGGACCCCAGAGACGGGCGCGAGCCGTGGCTAAAAGCACGGACCCCAGAGGCGGGCGGGAGACGCTAAGGCTGCTGCTGCCGCCACCAAGGGGCCTGGGTGCGAGCACAGGTCACTATCCACACCGCTCTTCCGGGGAGCCTGTGCAGCCCGCCACTGCCAGGTTCCCGGGATCCAGGGACAACTTCCCCGGGAGAACGCACGGCGGGCCTCAGGCTGGAGCAACGTCATGCCGGTCTCTGCCGCCGCAGGCTCGCCCCGCACTCCGCGCCCCCCCCCCCCCCCCCCCCCCCCCCCCCCCCC
>NW_021703774.1:30605907-30641092 GCF_005190385.1 Monodon monoceros | reverse complement strand
CTGCCGCCGCAGGCTCGCCCCGCACTCCGCGCCCCTCCCCCACCCTCCCCCCGCCCCCCGGCCTGAGTGAGCCAGAGCCCCCGAATCAGCGGCTCCTTTAACCCCGTCCTGTCTGAGCAAAAAACAGACGCCCTCCAGCGACCTACACGCAGAGGCGGGGCCAAATCCAAAGCTGAGCTCCTGTGAGCTGTGAGAACAAAGAAGAGAAAGGGAAATCTCTCCCAGCAGCCTCAGAAACAGCGGAGTGAAGCTCCACAATCAACTTGATGTACTCTGTATCTGTGGAATACACGAATAGACAACGAATCATCCCAAATTGAGGAGGTGGGCTTCGAGAGCAAGATTTATGATTTTTTTCCCCTTTTCCTCTTTTTGTGAGTGTGTATGTGCATGTGCAGGTTTTTATGAGGACATAACTTTTCAGTTCCTATGGGTAAATACCAAAGAGCATGATTGCTAGATCACTGTATGGTAAAAGTATTAGTTTTGTAAGAAACTGCCAAGTATCCCGCTAGTAACAAATGAGAATCCCAGTTGTTCTGCATCGTCAACAACTTTGGTATTTCAGTATTTGGATTTTAGCCATTTGAATAGGTGTGTAGTGGTATCTCATTATTGTTCTAATTTAAAATTCCCTGATGACATGGAATGTGTAGCATCTTTTCATATGCTTATTTGCCATGTGTCTATTTTCTTTGTTTAATCATAGTTGTTTTGTTTTGTTTTTTAACCAATGCCTACTAACTGTTGTCCTCCTGTGTCTACTTATATTGTCTTTTTTCTCTTTTTTTTTTTTTTTGAGCTTTTGATCATTTAGTCTTTTTCCTGGTTTGTCCAATTATTTTTTATATTAAAATTGGGCTTAACTTATTTTAGGAAACTATAAAGATACCTCCACATTCTGGATGTTGTTATCGTTCTCTTGAAAAGATTTCCTTTTGCCCATGGCAGACAGTTACTATAGGGACTGGAAACCTTAGTCCATTCTCAGTTTGAGCTCATTCAAAGCCGTTTTTCACTCTGTGTGAAGGGTGTTCTATTTCTGTCTTGTCCTTCCTCTACGGGTGTTACCCTTTGGGATTACCATGTGAACGTTTGGATTCTCCCTATTCCCAACTACCCTTGTATTTGTTAGGCTTTAAATGTAATGGTTCCTGCAGGCCTGTGAGACTAAGGATACGTGTAGCTTGTCATTCCATTAGTTGTTGCCTTTAGCTTGAGCTGTTGCCCTTTGGCTTCTGTGGTTAGAAGCCACAAGGAGGTTGAACTCCTTGGCTTTTCAGCTCCTAGGCTGTAAGATTTGAATCAGCAAATGCTCCAAGGAGAAAAGCTGCACCAAATGTCAAGCTTGCGTCTGTGTTTCCCTTCTCTCCAGAACTTGGCCCACATGTCTTGGTGTCTCTCTAGCATTCAGATGCTTGCGAACAGATGTTTTCTTACTTTATCCAGGTTTTCTAAAATTTCTTTAGACTTCACCTGATCTTATGTTATTATTGAAGTATCATCTCATTTATCCCTAGGAGGAAAATTTACAATTTTATGTTTTATTATTTTATTTTCTGTATTACCTCAGTTTCTGTAGAGCCTTTTACCTGATTGTTCAGTCTAGTTCCTGTGTTACCAGTAAGATGGAGATAGGTGGAGGCTAAGAATATTGGGGGGAAAATCACTGATGAATGATATGTCTCGTTCTTTTTGTTTTTCCTCTCCTTATTTACTCTGGCAGCCTACATTTGCCCTTCTTGATTTAACCCAGTTGCCCAAATACGCAACCCACTCTGGCAAAGACCTGACTTTACTCTCATAAATGTCTGCATGTTAGGATTAGCTAGATGATGAACACCATGCCAAAGTTCTTTGTGTGACCAGTCACAATGGCCATCACTAAAAAATCTACAAACAATAAATGCTGGAGAGGGTGTGGAGAAAAGGGAACCCTCTTGCACTGTTGGTGGGAATGTACATTGATACAGCCACTATGGAGTACAGTATGGAGGTTCCCTAAAAAACTAAAAATAGAACTACCGTACGAGCCAGCAATCCCACTGCTGGGCATATACCCTAAAAAAACCATAATTCGAAAAGAGACATGTACCACCATGTTCATTGCAGCACTATTTACAATCGCCAGGACATGGAAGCAACCTAAGTGTCCATCGAAAGATGAATGATAAAGAAGATGTGGCACATATGTACAATGGAATATTACTCAGCCATAAAAAGAAATGAAATTGAGTTATTTGCAGTGAGGTTGATGAGACTGTCATACAGAGTGAAGTAAGTCAGAAAGAGAAAAACAAATACCGTATGCTAACACAGATATATGGAATCTAAAAAAAAAAAAATTGTTCTGAAGAACCTAGGGGCAGGACAGGAATAAAGACGAAGACGTAGAGAATGGACTTGAGGACACGGGGACGTGGAAGGTTAAGCTGGGATGAAGTGACAGAGCGGCTTGGACATATATACAGTACCAAATGTAAAATAGATACTAGTGGGAAGCAGCCACATAGCACAGGGAGATCAGCTCAGTGGTTAGTGACCACCTAGAGGGGTGGGGTAGGGAGGGTGGGTGGGAGATACAAGAGGGAGGAGATATGGGGATATATGTATATGTATAGCTGATTCACTTTGTTATAAAGCAGAAACTAACACACCACTGTAAAGCAATTATACTCCAATAAAGATGTTAAAAAAAAATTTAGAGAGTAAAAAAATTCAAAAGAATTGGCCACACTCCTCCAACAGATTCTCTAACATTTAGCAGAACAGAATTCACACTGAATCTGGTTTATGAGTAAAAGACAAGTCAACTTTAAAGTGGATCACAGATGACAACATTTCTTTTCCATGTGCCTGCTTTGGAGCCATATTTCTGCTGACCACTCAAAACCTTCCTCTTGAGTATTCTGTGATATATTAGAACCAGGAGTAAGGGATGTTAGTGCTGGAAGGGTCAGCCAGTGGTCTGTAATTTAATTCACATATCCTTTCTGCACCAGGCTCTTTAAGATCATTGAGTTAACCTAAGAATTTTGAAGCTGTAGAATTCAAGACAGTACATTACAATATGCCAATATTACTATTCTCCTGCTCTGACATTCTCCACTGATGGACAGATGAAGGAGAAGGAAGGGCAGTCACCAGTAACTGAGAGCAAATAAAACTGGAATGTTATAATTCAGTATCATTTGAGTGACTGAATTGGCCGGCAGAGTGTTCTGCAGTTAAGGGGGAGGAAAGATTAATTCTGCACATGACACCACTACTGTATTTATACAAGTCTACTGGGACAGTTGTTTGCCTTGAGTTGTTTTCTTCATTCATTTCAGTCAGACAGTTGTGTTGACTGATTTTCCTTTTTGATGTATGAAATGACTGTTTGACTGAATTTACCATTTAATTTCCACTAATGCACTGTAAAAACAATACATTAGTCAAATTGGATTGGCAGGTATGAAAATGTTTACCCCAGAACTAGACAGAAATATAATATTTCCTTCTACAGAAATGTAAGTCATATGCCCTGGATGTGGGGGAAATGTTCCAATTTTAACTATTTTGCCATGTTTCAAAAATGAAGGGTCACTGATCCCATAGTAAAAATAAGAAGATCTGTGAAGTCCAGAAAAACATAGTTTTATGTGACTCTGACAATCACATAACACAAAAGAAAAAACTATTATGAGATAAATTTTACTGAGTTTCATACTTATCAAGAGGTGTTTCTATGTTAAACTTTTGAGTCTTATTCTAGAAGTTCTTTAGGAACAAACACTTCAAATATATTCACAGAAAACCCTCTTGATTTATAATTCCATTCTTCCAATATTTATAGTTATTATGACAGGCCATTTCTCCATGTCCCATCCCATGATTCTCTGCTCCTACTGAACATTTGGAAATTGGTGGCATGAGCAGGAAAGTGAAGCAGTTTTTGAGATTACTGAATAACGCTGATTTTATAAAGACTGCTTTCTTCCATAGTTGACAAACTTATGATGGTACCGATGGTTGGATACTACTCTTAGAGATGAAAAAGGTCTTAAGGAATCTTCCATATTCCATTCACCAATCTGTGTTCTTGTTCAAAGCAAAATTAATTCCTTTCAAAATTAACATATTAGCTTAATAATAATTTTTAACCTTAAAATAATCTATCTTTGAGAATGGGAATTTTGGGTAGGAAAAAGTGACAGAAGATGGGACAAAAAGAGAATTCATAGAAAGACAAAACAGAATTTTTTAAATAGTGAGTACGAAGTTCTGTTTCCAACTCTATCAGTTTACCTTAGGAAAACATACTAGAAAGGCCAGATAAATCATAAGCAACATTTGACTGTGAGCGTTAGAAAGCTACTGAGGTAGCCATGGCCTAGAAAAGTAAAATAGAGAAAGAAACTCACTGAAGTGAGAACAATACTCTGCACATGCGTTTCTAGCCCAGTCATTTAGAAACTACTGATGAAGAGCAAAAGTCTGAGAAACCAAATGTGGCTCCTAAGAGGTAGAAAAGCCAGTAGATCTTAGGACAATGTCATAGGACTAAGGAAACCAGAGTTGGAATTGAGAAATAACAAGACAGCTAGAATTTTAAGGACCGAAATCACAGAGAGAGTAAAGATTCAGAGAACGGAGCTGGATTCAGCAACAGTGTTCCCTTGCAGTATTTTCCATGTATAATAGGTAGACAAGACAAGATGCTAAGAAGTCAAACAAAAGCTAACTGAAGTCAAAGCAAAGACTTAGTTGGCTCATAATGCTGAAGAGACAAAATTGGGGTTCAGAACCTATGAAAGATTTGTGGCCCAATGGAAAACTAATGATATGAATTAGGACATTGGAAGTCTCTACATATGTGTGTGTGTGTGTGTGTGTCTGTGTTTGTGTGTGTGTCTGTGTGTTAGGAAGGTTGATGCAACATCTACATTGAACCTTATAAAGAAGGAAAATGAGTATGAAGTTGGTCCAGTGACTGAGGTGATCTTCCCCTCTGCTCCCTACCTAAGAATAGGAAATTCTCTCCTCAAGAAAATACAGTTGACCCTTGAACAATGTAGGGGTTAGAGACGCTGACTCCCTGTGCAGTCAAAACTCCACATATAACTTTATGGTCGGCCCTTCTTTTCTGTGGTTCTGAATCTGAGGATTCAACCAACCACAGATCATGTAGTACTGTATTACTTATTGAAAAAAAATCCATGTATAAGTGGATCTGTGCAGTTCAAACCCAGGTTGTTCAAAGGGCAACTGTAATGTCATTCAGATTCTCTACAACTTGTCATATCCCAAATCTGGTATTCACGGAAGAAACACCAAGACTACCAAGAAAAGGAGAATTAGAATAAAAGACAAAACAGAATCAGAATCATAGATGACCTAAACATTAAAGTTCATACATATTTTGGTAAATATTATCAAGTTCAAGAAAATAGATGACAAGGTGGAGAATTTAACTTGACAACTAGAAACCATAAACTGATTGAAGTTGAACTGATAGAATTAAAAATTATATGAAATTTAAAACCCGGTAGTGGATTGGACACAGGTAAAGAAAGGTAAGTGGACTGGAAGATAGAGTAGGAACAATATTAAAACTAAAGCATGGGAAACGAAGAGACTAAAAAGTACACAAAAGCACATTTGAGACATATGGGCCACAGTAAACATTTTTATCATATGTGTAAACTGGAATCCAAAGAAAAAAGGAGAGAGAGATTTGGATGAAAACAATATTTCAGAAATATTAACAGCTGAGAGTTCTCTAAAACTAAAAAGAATATATGGAGTCATAAATTCAATAAGCACTAAAAAAATGCAACAAAAACAAAGAAAACCACACCTAAGATCACCACAGTACAATTCATGAATAGCAAAGAAAAACATGACATCATAAAAGCAGCCCGAGGAGAAAGAGAGAGATTACTTTCAAAGGAACAATAGGATTAAGATTACAGTTTACTTCTCAGCGAAACTGACTGGATACTAGAAAATAATGGAATAACATTTTTAAGTGCTAAAGAAAAGAACTGCCCATTGGGAATTCTAGAGGCAGAGAAAATGTTGTTTGGAAGGAAAGATGAAATAAGGAAATTTGCAGACAAACAAAATTTAGAAAATATATTCTCATCAGAACTGAATGAATTAAATTATAAAAGGAGACCTGCAGGCAGAAGGAAGATTATCACAGATGAAAATATGGACTTTATAAAGAATTATGTATAACAGAAAGGATAAATAAGTAGATAAACCTAAATAAAATCTAACAACACAAAAGGGTAATAATAAAATATATCAAAAATTAGAATGCATTAAAACAAATGGAAGAGGAAAAAGTAGTAAAAGAAATTTAAGATCTCAGCATTGCTTGAGAAGCAGTAAAAGACCTAATAAGTCATGGTACATGTGTAACTGCTACTTATGTAAAAATAACAAGCTAATACAAGGGAAAATGGAATTTGAAGAAATCTCACAGGAAGAAAGAAGAGCAAAAGGAACATAACAAGGTGGGACAAATAGTAAACAAGGAGTAAACGGTCTATAAGAAAATACATTAACTGTAAATACTCAAATTAAAGGACAAGGATTATTGAAACAAACAAAAACCCTAATTCTATGCCACCTACAAGAGATAAGAGTCAGATTGAAAATTAAAGGATTCAAAAATTATGTCATAACAACAATAAGTAAAATTGAAGATTTTTTAATGTAACAGATTTGAAAGCAAAAAGTATCACTGGCGATATGGCAGGATAATAAAACCCACTGTTACTCTACAAGGAATACATTATAAATCTAAACTTCAATGCAATATATGAAGGGAAATTCCAAAAATCTAAGTAGAAATAGAAAAATCTAAATTACCTAGATCAGTAACATAGAACCACAACAGTAAATCAGCAGATTATAGAAGATCTGAATACCATCATTAAAAACTTTGGCCTAAATTTACATAAAACACTGCACCAACAATGATGGAATATATATATTATGCAGAAATTTTTAGGTGCACATGGCACATTTATAAAATTGACTATATTCTGGTTATAAAACAAGACTCTGAATAAGCAAGAAATTTAAAAATATATAACCAATATTTTACCAAAGAGTTGGATATTAAAAACATACTTCTGATCATTATGTAGGTCAAAGATAAAGTCGCGATGGGAATTAGAATTTTATTAATTGAATGATAATGAAAATATGCCATAACAAAACCTGTGGGTTGCAAATAAAGCTGTGGTCACAGAGAAGTTTATGTATTCAAATTATATTCTCTAAATGTAAAAGGGAAAGGAATAAAGCAACTAGAAGATAACCCATCACCCTGAGGTAGGCAGCTTCTGAACTGTACCTGGTGGGGAAGGCAGGGCAGAACTTCAGGAGGCCAGCTGAGAGCACGGTGAACACCATGTCAGGAGCAGTCTCCAAGAAAGAGCATTTAATGTACAAAGGGATGACTAAAATATATTTAAGAGCTAGCACCCTGACTCCTCTTAAGGATGACTTACGTTGCTGGGGAAAATATAAGAAGTGCTTGATGTAGAAGGTGAATAGCTTTATAATTCCCAGGAGAATCTTGGTACCAGGACCACACAAGAAAGAACTTGGAGTCCCCGTGGCTAATCCAGCAGAGAGAAAAGGAGAAACAGAGATGCGAGAGAAAATAAAGGGAACTCTTGGTGCAATTTGGTGCTGCTGCAGGCCCAAGTCCAGGTATGTGCTCTCTATCTCCACATCTTAAATAAAAGCCACCATGTTCCTCAGTCTTTCAGGTACTTACAATTTCTCTTTAGAACCTGAAAATGGGGTCAGGTTTCCTGACTGCATCGCTACAGTACAAAATAGAGGCAGGATGTTTGAAATAGTTCTCCATCTGGCAGAGGAGGCCTTGAAGCTGTGAGCCACTCGCTGCAAACCAGCAGGACATGAAGGATTCTTGAGAAGATCTGAAGCTACTGGGAGGCCTTTGAGGAGTTAAATCCCATAGTAAATACTGTACCTTCAATGGCCCCTTCTCCCTCTCTGTCCAGCCTTCCTCCACTCCCGTGGGGGCCCAAAGGGGTTAAATGAGCACTCTTTGACTTGTACTTGGTGGTCCCAGAACTTGACGTGGGCTTGGAGACTTCCATGAAAAGTCTGCCTTCCATCTACTGGCTTGGGTTTCTAGGTCTCTCTACTCCAGGCGAATCCCTTCAACGTGCTTTTTCCATTTCTGCCAATAATCCCCCTCTCCAGACCTTCCTAATGCTCTTCTGGGGTGGGAGGAGACTTGCTGAGGGCAATGTTTATTTCTAGAGGGAGAGGTGACCACATGACTTCACACTGGTCGTCCCCTTGATTATTCAGTTTCTGTCTAGATTAGTCGTGGGTGTTTGTGCACCCCAGCCTCACCCTCAGGAGGCTTTAGAACACTGTCTTTATCTCAGCACTGAGCCTCTCTCTAGCCTCCTTTCCTCTCTCTCCTTACCCATCTTTACTCACAGACTCGCAGGTTTTCTGGACCTCTGAGGAAGATAAGCACTTCACAGAACCTCTGCTACAGAACCAAATATATTGAAATGGCTCTTTATGAAGATACTGAAACAACAGAAAAAGAATACATGACGATTGTTTCTCCTGAGGGTTCAGTTACCTAGGGGGCCTTTAGCAAACTTTGATTGATAAATCTAACCTTTCCTTCCTTGGCAATAGTTGATCACACTGTGAGGAAAACAAGTTACAGAATGGAAAAAAAATATTTGGATTTCAACGAAATAATAAAGATTCGGGGACTATCTTTGACTTTCGCAAGGTGAGAAGAGAGTATACATTTTGATTATTTGATGGCAGGAATCCCTTTTAAAACAGGGCCAGTCTGCATGATGCATTTAAAAATCAACCTTTTCAAATGTAGCCATAACCCCCACAAGATTTCTTGATTTCTCTGGGGTCAGATAAACCATCACATTTCACAGTGGTGCCCTGTATATGAAAGTGATAAGCATAATCTGGAAGCACGGCAGTGGCTAAAAATATGGAGCTGGGAGCCATTCGTTGAAATGATTTTTTGCTTTTAATTCATTGCATAAAATGCTAATGTCCAAATTCAGGCAGGTAGATCTTACCAACCATCAAGAGCTTCAACCCTGCTAACAGCTAAGTATGCACTTTTAAACCCTACTTTGACTGCTCCAGAAACTTACTGGGTTTCTTTAATGCCTCTGTTGTTATTTCCTTTGTGTCATTTTGTTTTTCTTTAAACACATAGCTGTGTGACCTTGGGGAAGTTATATTATTTCCTTGAGACTTGGTTGCCTACTCTGTGAATATCTGGGTATAATTTTAGTATTGCTCAATAGAATTTTTGGTGATAATGAAAATATTCTATATCTGTACTATGCAAAGCAGTATTCAATAGTTACATGGAGCAAATAAACATCTTTGAAATATGGCAAATGCAACTGAGGAACTGAATTTTTAATCTTATTTTTAAATTTCTTTAAATATAAATAATGCCACGTGGCTAGCATCTGTTGACACTACAGATCTACATAATATTTTAAGGACACTCTCCCCTCAAAAACTCTACCATTCATTAACTCAACCTAAATATTTTTGCCCTCTGACAAACAGAAAATAATTTATGCTTCCCTTGAAATTATCTGTCAAGACCTTTATCAGTTTGGGGACATTATATTCTTAAAATTGACTGTGCTTTATGAAACTTTAATAATGTTGGAGTTCCCTGCCCTTGGTACCACCTTTGTGATGATGGGAAATATTGTGGATGATCAAGGACCATTTTAAGAGATCATGGAGAGAAACCTCCTTCTGGATTTAATTTCATTATGAGGATGTCAAAATGCTAAATTACTTAAAATAAAACCCATACCGTTTTTATGCTAAGTTATATTCTACATGTAGCTGAAAAAATGTTAAAAAGATTTTTAAAGAACTGCGCATCTGTTTTTGAAGCTGATTTGGCTGTTCAAGGCTTGCTAGCACTTTATCCATCTCAGTACTATTTCACTTAGTAAACAAATGCAGTTGCCATAATTGCTGCATATGTGTCTGTGTTCCCTTTTAGGCTATATGTTTTTGAAGTTAGAAACTATATTTATATCACAGCCCCTATGTATAGCACAATACCCATTGCTAATTCAGATTGTGTTTTAAGATATGAGACAAAATTTAAGACTTTTATTATAGTCATAAACATCTAGCAAACCAACCAGAAAATAAAAACTAATTTTCAATTGGTTGGCCAAGAACAAAAAAGAGAGGAATACCTAGTGCAAAACAATATCTCTAATAGCTACTGTTGGATTTAGAGCACACACAAGAAAGAACTTGTCCAAGTTCTTTCTCAAGAAGTATCTGAAATAAGCCTAAATTCAGAGTTAATCAGACTGGCCTGCTTTCTCAGGTGGACTGGAACTCATTGCTCTTTCCCCTCAACTCCCTGATGTCAGTGGCACTTTCCGGAGATGAGGTGGACTTCTCTGCCTACTGCAGAAGCGCAGTTCCCCCCGGGCCCACTCCCTATCTGAATCCTACACTTGAGGCCAGATGCCAGCCTTCCCAGAACATTCGTGGTCTCATTTCAGTTTTTGACCTGCTCAGACTGAGTCCCTGTATACTCTTTCTCAGCTTGAAACCCGATCTTCAACCCCTTTCCCTGACCTCGATGGTTAGCTGCCTACTTTAGGCCTCAGGTGCTTTACCTATAAAATGATATATTTTCCCTTAATTCTAAAGTCTTATTTCTAAAGCTCTACAATGTGGTGGCTCCTTGAAACTGTTTCTCTTTGCTGGTTTTAATTTTGTAGAGAATTAAAACCACAGCTATTCTAAAAGACAGTAAGTTACATTGGATAAGGAAAGTGTGCTTTTGTAGTTAGATTAACAGGGATGGAAGACGACTTAGTATGTTTTAAGATACTCATGATCCATTCTCGTGATAGTCAGGGGAAGAAGGGGAAGAGAGTTAATAAAATACCGAACGATTGTGACAAATTAAGTTCAGCAAGATGTAGCTGATTAGTTACTACCTGAATAAGCCACACAAATCCAATTCAAGTTGTCCTTTATTTTTCTAAGAAGGATCCCAGTGAACTGAGTCCCATGTTCAGTAACTCCACGTTCAATGGCTTAGTCTTTAAAAACTGTTATGTTGCTGGAAGAAGAAATATTGCCCATCAGTCCTAATTGATGTTTAGCTATCACGCACATTTGAAATAAATTTATTACTTTGCCTGATCTCAGTGTAATACATTCCAAAGGGGCAAAGAGCACACGAAAATTTATGGAGTCTCCATTTTCTACACTAAAGTGTGCAATAAATTACGTATTATTTGGCCGTGAAATTCACAAGCCATAGAAACCACGCCATTAGCAATGTATACAGTGGTAAACAGCAGGTAATGAGAATGATATAAAACAAAATAGACTGTGTATGTTGGCACTGCTGCCAATAAAACAATCATTAAATGCATTCATATGCATCTACGCCAGGTAAGCTCTTTGAGGGCAATTGCTATGAGTTCTACATACCTGTCAGGATACTATATATAGCCCAGTTTCTATGGCGTTTATTCAAAGACGCTGAGAAAGGGTTACTCTGGGTAAATTCAGACCTTTTCTCAATATAGAATTTGGTCAACATGCATTCTGAACAGCAAAATTTCACAGTATTTTCCTACACTAATTGCCACCTCAGCAAATGCAGGATTAAGTATAATGGATTATAAGAAGTTAGAAAGGAAAGATGGAAGAAAAGAAGGAAGGTAGAAAAAAGGTGCGTACGGAGTACTTCAACATTTATGTAAAGAGTGGACCTAAAACTAACCTGAGGTTTCCCTGAATTATTAGCATATGCTATAGAAACTTAAATGAAAAAATAAAAAAACCAGCAAGGGAAACTCAAAGATTCTTTGTTTTTTCACTTTACTGCATATACACGTCCATCTTAAACAATCTATGTGCTTATATTCAATAAGACAGCATTGTTTTGCAAGGCTATTTGGGTTCTATCAGCATGTAAAGGTCGGACAACTCAACTTTAGCAGAGTTAGCCTTCAGGCGAATAATTGCTTCTTTCAGGTTGTGAGCATTTGAATTTTCCAGAAATGTTTCCCAAAAAATGAAAACTAAAAGAGTCCTAGGACAGCGTCCTTTAGAAGTTTTATAGTATCAAGGTTTTTGGAGGAAGAGTATCCTTGTCGATTATCAACACAATGATTCCAAGCAGGTCAATTTATGCTGAGAATATTACATAACAGAACCCACTTCACCTCCATTATACTGACAGTGATCTTCCTTACTTCAACCTTGTGCTTCTTAGTAAAGTTGAAAATACTGAGCCAAGAACAGACAGTGACAAAGCCAGAGACTCAGATGTACCTATAGGTGTCTTCAGACAACATCAGCCACCCAGGCTAAAGTCCTGGTTTAAAACATCCCAACGTGAATGAATCTCAAAAACCATATGCTGAGCAAGTGAAGCCAGATCAAAAGGGCACCTACTGTATTATTCAACTTACATGAAATTGTAAACTCGGCAAAATTCATCTATAAAGATAAAAAACAGATCTGTGGTTGCCTTGGGGTGGGAGATGGGGATACTTTTGCAAAAGCCTAGGAGGAAACTTTCTAGGGTTTTAGAATTGTTATCTATCTTTATGGTGGTGGTAGTTATACAAATGTATACATTAATTAAAAGTCACTGAACCAATGACTAAAAAGTCTGCATTTTATTGTATGTAAATTATACCTTAATAAGGTTGATTACAAAATGAACCAAAAACAAAACAAAGCAGAAGAAAAACCTCTCAAGACCTCAAAGGAAATACACTGTTTTCTTCCAGGGTACCAGATTGGAAATGAGGCATTGGTCTGTTCTACCCTCAGATTATCCCTAGGATTATCTAGTCTATTTTAAAGCACCAGAGTCCCCTATCAGGAAAACTCACCCCATGTTTAATTACTTTGATTTCTTCTCTGCCTCTTCTCCCAACACAGTGAAGTCATTTACGGAAGAAAAACCAGCTTTTTCCAACTTTGCGCCATCACATATTCTTTCCAAAGCTATTATTTATGGAATAAAATTTGGCTACACTTTGTAAAAATCTAGCTTTTTGAGCCTTACAAATCTTAACAGTTAACCTATTGCCTCCATTGGAATTCGGGGAAAAAATTATTTTGAAAATGAATAGCTGAGATTTGACATTTTTGTTTCTTGTGATTTTCTCTTCCCCTAAGAGAGGAGTGAGTAGGAATGAGAAACACATACATAAAGAAAAAAATTATCTTGCTGCATGGTTACAATTTATAGGAGGCCCTTTTCAACAATAATCTATTATCAGAATCAATAAAATATCATCTCCATGAAGGCCAGGCCAGGATATTTGTGTCTTTTTCAGCAGATTGCAATACGAACCACATTCATGGATGGGCTTCTTGATGATCTTTGTAATACTGTAACAGTTGACCATTTCCTCATGCCTCTTCACCTTAACTTCAACCTGGTTTTTCACTAATGACCTCACATTTCCTTCTCTATCACTTGGTTGTGGGCCTCTTTTCCAACTCCAACTCGCATTTCACTCTGGAACCAAAGGAAGACTCACACCTTCCTCCTTTTTAGTGATACCTCAACGTCATTACCATATTGTGATCACCCTGAAGAATACCCAGACAATTGTTATTTCAGAGCCATCTGACAGTTTGTAGCTCTAAAAATTAACTAAGGACCGCATTTGTCAAAAATATCCTAGTTTAAGATTTTGGTAATACAGCAACAGTAATTCCGAAGTCATTTATGACAATCAGTGTGGGAAGCACCCTCCTTTGGGAAGATCCTTTGCCATACAATACTCTTTCCCTGTCAGGTAATAAGGAAGCACGGCCGTGGAAAGTGACCTTTTGTGAAAAGAAATACTTGGCTTTGAGAAGGCTTGAAGTTCATACATTTTTCTTGAATTAGATTCCCCATTAATTACTTTATCCACAAAGAGGTAATTATCAGAGTTATGTAAGCAATTAAGGAGATGCTACTCCACATTCTTTCAGCTTGTTGACCTTTCTCACTTTATTTCATGTGGCTATCTGAAACATCAGTGATTTACATGCCTTTCTTTTTTTTCTTTTTAACAGATTTCTCTGTGTGTGTTTCCCCATGATGAAAACATCATTAAAATAAAATATCATGAATAGACTCTTAAGAAGCAGAGTCTACTTAAAGTCCTGGAAAATGTGAAAGCACTAATATTCATGGACAACTCTACACTCTGAAAGTTACTCCAAATGTTGTTGATCTCTCTTTTGTCTAGGAGTTTTTCAAATTTCCTACCATGATCATTTGTTAGTTTTATAATTACATAATAAAGGTATTACATCATACAATCTTTTGTTACCGATTGCAGTTTTAAAATTATTCCTTTCCTTGTCCTCAGCAGATATGTCATAGATTATTAGTACACAAGCAAAGACTTTCAATGTAACAGTACTTTACAGTGAGAAGAACTATACTGAGCTATCTCTATCCTAAGACAATGCACTAGAAAATCACTAGGAATTCTTAAGCACTAGGAATACAGAGACGATCAAGGGGCAAGTTCCTTGCCTTCGAGTATACATAATCATTATAGCAAATGTTTAAATAGCACTTAGTATATAACGCACCACAGCAGTCTTATTTTACTCCTTTTTAATAGGTGAGCAGAGGAAGCCACAGGGAAGTCATAGCGTAAAGCCAGAATTTGAACCTAGGTAGACAAGTACACTCTCCACGGCTTTAACTACTAAGTTAAATATATATATCTCCAAGTATTCCAAAGTTACCGCTTATCTACCAAAACTCAAAACGGAGCATACAAACTTGCATAGAAAATAAACATGTAAAAGTTCATAAATAAACCACAATATAACCTGCTCCACATAATATACTGACTGCGGTGTCCTGGGCCTCTCCCTTCCTTAGGTAGCCAGAAATTACAACAAAATAATACTTTTCATCTTTGGAAGCCACACCATCTCTCATACCAACCAACCAACTACTTCCTTAGAGAGAATAGGAAATTAACGTGAATATCATTATATATATATATATCATTAGTGATGTAGAATCTTTGTTTAAAGACGATAACTTCAATAGCAGAGGGAACGTTACCATTGTAGGCTTCAGATAACCTCTATATTTCTCAGATTTCATGCTAAATCATAAAATGCCATATTGTGTCTGAAGCTATTTTTTCAATAGTCCGTTTTCTTAAATGGACTAGCAAAGCAGCAAATACTGAGGAACATTTTGGCTCCCAAATCCTAAAGCCATTCTGATTATGCATGGGTGATCATGGGGACGTCATCGGAACTACCAGAGGACTGGCTGAAATACCAGTGTTCTGGCCAGCTTACAAATTAGAAATTATACAGAATCCAATTTTATTTTTTTGTTAAGTACTTCCTATGAGGCTTTTAGGATGTCAGTGTAAAGTCCTTTCATGTGTAATCTTTATCCATTAGATAGGGAACAATGCCAATCCCCGTCATAAATACTTTCACAACCTGACACTGAAAATCCATTGTAGGGCATAGGACCCGCAAATAGGATGTGAATCACACACATCCACTCATTCAGACAATCCACATATATTCATTTTTAAGTCTACTATATGCCAATAATGTACCGGCCTCTCAGATGCTAAACCATGCTAAATGCTGAAACAGACATACTCAGTTCGGGCCCTCCTGGAACTTATTACCTACAGAAGTGCCTTCGTTGTAAATGGTCAGGTCTCAGCCAATGCTATTATCATCAGCAGGTGACCAAAGGATACAGCCTGCTTTCTAAACAAGCTCCACACTCTGCTTTCAACATTTTTGCTTTCCTTCAAGGCACATGATCCAGTGGCCAGTTTCTCCCAGTTAGTGAGGTTTGGGGAAAAGGTACCCAGTGAACAATTCCTTGTGGCCTCACTCTTTCCTCACACTCTCCTCTGTGCTCTTGAGCTAAAGAGACCTGGATTAAAGTCACTTGCTCTAACCTTATTATTTTAAAATAGGGCTGCTCCTGCTTTGAGGATTTCCACTGGACCAACACAGCAGCAAAGCAGCACTGAATCAGAAGCAGGTAAATTTCAAAATGACAGCTCTAAACATATCCACTCTCCTTTTGTTATCCTCCTATCTCTTTGCTCTGAACACCTCTGCCCTGAGGCTTTACCTTTACCCTTCTCTGATTACTGCTCCAAAAGGGTTTCCAAGAGCAGGGAGTATTTATGGTTTCATTTGCTCCCAAGTCTTTTGTGGAAAAGGATACTTGCTTCCTGATTCTTACTAATTCCACACTCACATCGTTAACACAAAAATCATCATTAAAAAAAATATTTCCTCAGCTTCATATTTCTTCTGGGCCAACACTGAAAATATTTTCAAAGAAACAATATCCTCTCTCCTTTGCTCTTCTGAGCTTCACGTTCTTACCTCCAGTCTCATTTTCAACCCTTATTACGGGATGCATCACAAAAACAGAAGAAAGTTCTTTGTGCTTTCCTGTACCAGCTAATTATTCTAATTTGTTCTGTCTCTACCGAACAGAATGCGAAATCAACACAAAGCCTGATTATGCGACCTCTTCCAAGGGAATAGTCTGAGAGTTGTCTATTTACTAATGAAGCTCAGTGTGTATTAAGGGTTGACTGAAGCAATCATCAGGAATTTTCATCCCTTAAATTAGTGTTTTACACCAGATGCACATCTTTCATTTCGGATAATATAACTTTTAAGTTCAGGATACAACTGGACAAAAGAAAAGAGAAAAAGGTAACCAACACAACATTTGCAGTAATAACACAGTAACAGCTATCATCCTTCCCTGAGGAATTCAGCCTACTTTATGGACACAATTTAGTACAAACTCATAAGAAAGCTAACAAAGCCCAAAACCACTTCACAAGAGCGTAGAGAGGTAAAGGTCAGAAATTATTACTGCCAGACCCAGCAGACAATGGCACCTACCGGAAAGAGCACAGGACAGGAAAACCTGGAAGCCTGTGTTCCAGTTTCAGTTATTCCTGTAAGCATTAGTACGATCTGAGTGAACTCAGCCTGCCTTGCTTTTTCCATTTATAAAAACCTACATCATCCTCTCAGTAGAATGAAATGCCACATCTGAATAGTTGCAGATCTTTTTAGGAATGAAACAAAACTCATGCTTTCCAACCAAAATGGAATAATTCAGTCAATGGAGACAATAAAAATCTGCCATAAAGCAATTGTTTACTTGAAATCTATCTTTTGTGGTATATTTATTGGGGTAAGGAGTGTAAGGAAATCATAATTAGAGTTACCAATTATTCCAGAAATCAAGGTCATTAAGTTCAGATTCCAACTCTGTAAGCCTGACCCAGGCTTACAGAGATGTAAGATGTCCCAATACCTCATATCCACCATACATGGGAGAAACAAGGTATGCAGACAGATCCTCTTATAAATGTCCCATATGTAGTGGTTTTAATACAGGGTCTCAGATTCATTGCCATTCTTCGCATCCAGATGTGGGCATTTTCCCTTGAATTTGGGCAGGCTTTCCATGGCTTCTAACAATAGAGCAGGGGTCAGTAAATTATGGCTGGTGGGCCAAGTCTAGGCCTCTACCAGCTTTTATAAATGAAGCTTTATTGGAACACAGCCATGTTCCTTAGTATATGTATTGTTTGTGTCTGTTTTCACATCACAGCAGCAGAGCTAAGTAGTTGCAAAAGAGACTTTATGGCTTGTAAAGCCTAAAATATTGACTGTCTGACACTTTATGGAAAAAGATCTCCAATGCCTGCAATAGTATATAATGAAAGTGATGCTATGTAACATCTAAGACTAGGTCATAAAAGGTCATGCAGCTTTTGCATGATTCTCGTGGAATACTTGAACCCTGGACACTCACTCTTGGGATACTCTATCTTGAATCCTAACTACCACGTTATGAGAAGTCCAAGCCACATGGGCAGCCATCTATAGGCACTCCAGTCAACAGTCCTTGTTGGGCCCAGTCTTCAAGGGCCAGACATGTGATTTAAAATTATCTAGATGATTCCAGCCCCAGCCATTTGAATCCTCATGAGCTGAGGTTTCAGACATCAGTCATGGAGTAGAGACAAGCCATCTCCTCTGTGTACTGTTTGAATGGCTGACCCACAGAATCTGGGCACATATTAAAAATTTTGTTTATTTCACCCCTAAGTTTGGACTTCATTATTATGTAGCAATAGATAACTATAGCACTGTGTCTGTACACAGATCAACATTTCACAGAGCACATACTTTTAGATGTGAATGTTGACTGCTCAATTTCTAAGAAAAACGTATACACACATATAGGTACAAAATGTTTATGTATATGTAAATATTAGACCTATATAAACTAATCTATGTTATCCATAAAATGAGGGGCCCTTGATAATGGCTAACATTTTTTTTCAGTATTTATTGTGTTCCAAGAACTGACAAATTCTTGCATTGTATAAATTTTCTTTTAACCCTCATAGCAACTCCCTGAGAGAAATAATGTTATCTCTATTTTATAGATGAGAAAACTGAGGCAAAAACAGATAACATGCTCAAGAGTACTCAACAAGTAAATTTTAGAGTCAAGATTTGAACCCAAGTTCTCAAGTTTTATATCCCTTACTATTAGTCACCAAGCTATATACTGAGGAAGGGGATGAAAGCTGAAGCCCTTACCTCATGCTCAAAATGTTAGACAGAAGCTTAGCAGGTATGGTTGAAAGAAGATAGGACTAGGAGTTGTAAGTCCAGAGCCTGAGTTATGAAATGAATTCTCCTCTCATCTAGATATAGGTTTGTTTTTAGAAAATGAAGAAGATCACTGCATATTTTGATTGTTAATTTCTGTAATTAATGATTACCAAAGAATGGAATTTTACCAGGGAGCTATTTTGCAATGACATAAATTATTGATTCAAAATCAAACCTTTATTATAAATTATTGATTCAAAATCAAATCTTTATTAAGTCTCCATTGCATCAGAAGTCTTTCCCACTCTTCATTTCTTTTTAAACCCTTTCCTGTCTACTCTTGGCCAAAGCTTGAAGCCTAATTTAACATTTGGAAATAAAATAATGAAATAGTCATAACACAGCAATTCCAATTCCTACTGAAATGGAAGCTCTAAATAATTTTTCAGATAATTTAGGAAATTAAAAATATTTACATCACAGATGCAAAGACAGAAATTACTTGTGTAATAAAATAAATGGTGAGACAAAAAGTTATGGTCAAGTAGATTTGTTTAAATATGAACACTAATCTGAGTTCTACCCCTGTGCTAAAACCCAGTGACAGGTTGCCTACAGCTTCTAAAGGGGTAGTTCAGTGCATTGGGCCAGATTCATGCCATAAAATGTGGTATTATTAGTAGTACTAGAATACAGAGTGTGACTGTCTTCTTTGGGACATAGATGAAGACCCCAAGATAGACAATATCAAGGACAAATTATGTAGAATAAGATATTATCTCAGTCCTTGGAACATGTCATCCAGGATAGAACAAGAAGTAGATTTATTATCAAGTACATGAAGCCAGAGACAGTAAGCAATGAGTGGTAGTTGGTTAAAATAGACAGGTTTTAGAAGTAGAGGCACGAATGTAGAAAACAAACTTAGGGTTACCAGGGGATTGTGGCGGGGAGGCTAACTTGGGAGATTGGGACTGAAATATACACACTACTATACATAAAATAGATAACTAATAAGAACCTGCTCTTCTTATTAGCACAGGGAACTCCACTCAATACTATGTAATGGGCTATTTGGAAAAGACTCTAAAAAATAATAAAAGTGGATATATGTATATGTATAACTGATTCACTTTGCTGTACACCTGAAACTAACACAACACTGTAAATCAACTATACTCCAATAAAAATTTTTAACACAATAGGTTTTAAGAACCATAGTCAGGGAGCAGTGTGGATTGGAAAGACCTGGCAAGAAATATTTCTGCATCCTCAGACAGTGCTCCCCAAGCTGGCTGTTGCAAGGGTGAGCATTTAAGAGATCTTTGACCTAAGGAGGACATGAGATTAACAATCTAACCCAATGTGCATGAATTATTCTCCTCGGTGCTATCAGAAGTCAGATGGCATCCTAGAGCAGGGGTCAGCAGATCTTTTCTGTAAAGGGTCAGATAGTAAATATTTTGGATTTTGTGTACCATACGTCTCCGTTGCAACTGCCCATCTGCTGCTGTAGCACAGAAACAGCCACGCACAATACGCTAATGAGTGGGTGCGGCTGTGTTCAAGCAAAACGTTATGTACAAAACCAGGAGTCAAGCGAGATCTGATCAGTGGGCCAGAGTGTGCGGACCCCAGTTCTGGGTCAGTGTTCACAGCTGAATGAGTCATGAGGCCTTAAGTTCCAGTTCTCATTGTACTACTTTCTACCTGGGTGAACTAGGGTTCATCCTTTTATTTATATGGGTCACTATATTTGTCAAGTTTCTCCAGAAAAACAGAACCAATAGCATGTGTATACAATGTGCCCATATATAGATAGATATAGATCTAGATATTGATATTGATACCTAGATCTATATCCATATCTATATAAAGATAGAGAAAGAGAGAGTGAGATTTTAAACAATTGGTTCACACAATAATAGAGGCTTGGTAAATTCAAAATCTGCAGGTTAGGCTGTCTAGAGACTCTAGAAAGAGTTGCAGTTCAATTTCTGTAAGTCTTCTGGCAGAATTCCTTTTTGCAACAGGGAGATCTTTGTTTTATTAAGAGCTTCAACTGATTGGATGAGGCCCACCCATATTATGGAGGATAATCTGCTTTACTCAAAGTCCACCACCAATTTAAATATGAATTTCATCCAGAAACACCATCACAGGGACTACCCTGGTGGCACAGTGGTTAAGAATATGCCTGCCAATGCAGGGGGACACGGGTTTGAGCCCTGGCCTGGGAAGATCCCACATGCCGTGGAGCAACTAAGCCTGTGCACCACAGCTGCTGAGCCCGTGCACCTAGAGCCCATGCTCTGCAACGAGAAGCCACCGCAATGAGAAGCCCATGCACCACAACAAAGAGGAGCCCTCGCTTGCTGCAAATAGAGAAAGCCCACGTGCAGCAATGAAGACCCAATGCAGCCAAAACCTATAAATCAATAAAACATAAAAATTTTAAAAAACACAAAAACACCATCACAGAAATATCCAGAATAATATTTGACCAAATAACAGGGCATGGTGGCCCAGACAAATTGACATGGAAAATTAACCACCTAAGCCATAGTTTTGTCATCTTTTACTGAGAAATTTGACTTATTTGAACTATTTTGATACCTAGACGATACCTTCTAGAGGTAACACCCTCAGTTTTTTACATGGTAGGCAGCAGAGGGAAAGAGCCCATTTGCCCAGTCAGATGACACCTAAAAGGATAAAATTCTGTCTTCTCTCTCCAACCCACAAGGATGAATGCCAAAAATACATCACTTATACCTGCTTTAGCTAACATAGGATAGGTCTGGAACAGATCTATGCTCCCAGTAAGTCTCATGAAATGCTGTTTCATTAAGGAGACTTTACTTGCTAAGATTAGAAGCAAAAGAGGGTGGTGGATGACAAACTGCCCAAGGATATAAGTTCATGCAAGGAAGCAGGAGAGAGAATGGGTATCCGAAGATGTGCGCTCTGAGCCAACACTAATTCCACAGCATCAGGTTGTAATTCAGGGAACCCAACTGCTGGGGTTCTTTTCCCCCTCTTTTTTTCCCCCAAAGAGGGACAAATCAAGCATACTGACAAAGGAAGAGCATTAGTCACCACAGATAAATTCCTTTTTAGAGGTGATCTCGCAAATGATTTGGCTCAGTGTAGACTGATTTGGCTCCAAAAACCATAAGCTAGAGCATTTCATTCCAGGTCCCTCCTCAAATATCAATGATAGGTAAAAATTTGGCATCAGTAGTTTTTGAAATCTCCCCAGGTGATTATAATATGCAACCAGGGCTGAGGATCTGGAGATGTAGAGAGAATTTAAATTGAACTTTAGTTAAACAGTAAAGCAAGCTCTGACTCTACTGGCTGGAGCTAGACAAGGGATTTAGTGGGATGAGAAGATAAAGAACACCAGGGAGTAAATCAGATGCTTTACACCTGTGCTTAGCTAATTGTTACTCAGATAATTCAGACAATCTTACAGCACCTGAACCCTGAAATTCCTTAGTTCTGTTTAAAAAAAGTAACTTTTCAAGTAACTTAACGCTGAGAATCATGTAAAGCATAAAGAAAAAGAAGAAATCTTATTTTTTGAATTAGTTGATTTCATATATACTCTTTCACTTTCATGATATTAACTAGTTATCTTTCTTTCCATTTTATGTTTGAGGAAAGTAAGGCTTTAAAAATCTCAGTAATTTGCTCAAGGTCACTTGTTAAGGGTGTGGTAGGCAGCATAATGGCTCCTAAAAATGCCCTCACCCTAATCCCTAGAACCTATTAATATGTTACCTTACATGTTAAAGAGGACTTTGCAGATATGACTGAAGTTATAGACCTGGAGATAGAAAGATTATCCTGGATTACCACATGGAACAAATCTAATTGCATGAGTCCTTAAAAGCAGAAAAACATTCCCAACTGTAGAAAGAGAAAGAGAGAGATGTCCTAATAGAAGCAGAATCAGAGAGATGCAACATTTTGGGTTTTGTAGGTGGAGAAAGGGGACTCTGAGTCAAGGACTACCAGTGACCGCTGGAGGCGGATAAAGTCCAGAGGACAGAAACACCCCTAAGAGCCTACAGAAAAGAATGTACCTCTGCCAACACTTTTTTTTCTTTTTTAACCATCTATATTGGAGTATAATTGCTTTACAATGGTGTGTTAGTTTCTGCTTCATAACAAAGTGAATCAGCTATACATATACATATATCCACATATCTCCTCCCTCTTGCATCTCCCTACCACCCTCCCTTCCCTATGTCACCCCTCTAGGTGGACACAAAGCACAGAGCTGATCTCCCTGTGCTTTGAGGCTGCTTCCCACTAGCTATCTATTTTACATTTGGTAGTGTATATATGTCCATGCCACTCTCTCACTTCATCCCAGATTACTCTTCCTCCTCCCTGTGTCAAGTCCACTCTCTATGGCTGTGTCTTTATTCCTGCCCTGCCCCTCGGTTCTTCATAACAATTTTTTCTTTTTTTTTTTAATTCTATACATATGTGTTAGCATATGGTATTTGTTTTTCTCTTTCTGACTTACTTCACTCTGTATGACAGTCTCTAGGTCAATCCACCTCACTACAAATAACTCAATTTCATTTCTTTTTATGGCTGAGTAATATTCCAATGTATATATGTATACAATATTCCAATGTATATATGTGCCACATCTTTATCCATTCATCTGTCGATCCTGCCAACACTTTTACTTTACTTTACTCAATTGAGACCAACATCAGACTTGTAAGGTAATAAATTTACGTTGTTTTGAGTCACTAAATTTGAGGTAATTTGTATGAAAGCAATAAAAAACAAATACAGAGGTCATACAAGAGCCAGGCTATATATTTATACTTAAGTATTTCTGAAATGAATTTAACCTTGTGATTGACAGCAGCAGCAGCAGCTTCCAAGGGATCCCACCACACACCTGAGGCAAAAGCAGCCTAATACAAAGCAGTGACAGCAGCAGGTCACTGTCCCACACTTGGGGTAGAGGGGGACTTGATCTACTATAGCAGCAGCATAGCCTGAATGGGAACCCATCCTCCTGTGGCACTAGTCCCATCAACATTAGTCTAATCTGCTAGCATCTGCTGTGCCAACAGGCCCAACATATACAAACCCTCCAACTCAGTAGCATTAAGTGAGCCAGGCTCAGTGTTTCCTGAAACCCATATCCAATGGCACTGGAAAGCCCAGATATCACCTACTGTTATGAAAACATGAAGAAACAATAACAGAAGACTGGGAACTTCAGAAAGAAAAGGGGAACAATGGAATGGGTGAAAACAAATGGATAAATATAAGAGACTATCATTAGCCTCATGCATTTCTTAAATTCTATATGATGGTCAAAGCAAAAATGATGACACCATCTGATGGGGTTCTCAATGTAGAGAAAGGAAATACTACAGAAAATCATACTTTAAAACTGGGGAATATTAAGAGACCTAAATGGAAGTAAAATTTTGTAACTTCACTTGAAGTAATAAAACACTGATTCCAGTAGGCTATGATAAGTTACATATGTATACTGTAATGCCAAAAGCAACCACTAAGAAAACTATACAAACAGTATACACAAATGATTATAAATAAATTAAATTAAAATGGACTTATTAAAAATGTTTAAGTAACCCACAAGAAGGCAAAATAAGAGAAACACAGGATTGAGAAACTAAGGTAAAAGACAAAACAAAAAATAAAATGGTAGACTTAATCTTTAACATAGCAATAATTACGTTAACTGTAAATGATCTAAATAACCAAGTGAAAGACAGAGATTGGAAGAGTAGATTAAAAAATCACAAGCATGATCCAACTATATACTGTCTATAAGAAGCTTACTTTAAACATAATGATATAGGTAGTTCAAAGTAAAAGGATGAAAATGATATATCATGTGAACGCTAATCAGAAAAAGCAGGAATGCCTATATTAATATTAGATAAAGTAGATTTCAGAGCAAAGGAAATTATTAGGGGCAAAGAGGTTCATTACATAAAGATAACAGGAATAATCCACCTAGATGACCTAGTGATACTAAATGTGTGTGCACCAAACAACAGAACTTCAAAATACATGAAGCAAACACTGAAAAAGGTTAAAGGAGAAAATTTGAAATCCACAATTATTATTTGAGACTTCAACACAGCAATTTAGAGAAATACTAGAGAGAAAAATCAGCAAGGATATGGAAGAACTGAAAACATCATTAATCAACAGGATATAACTGACATTTAAAGAACACACTCAATAAGAGCAGAATACATATTCAAGCATCCATGGAACATTCACTCATATACCATATACTGGGTGATAAAAAAACATTAGCAGATTTAAAAGAATTAAAATCATAGAGAGTATATTCTCTAGCCATAATGGAATCAGACTAGAAATCAATAACAGAAAGACAACAGGAAAATCTTCAATCACATAAAAACTAAACATCACAATTCCAAATAACTCATGGGTAAAAAAGACAGCGTCAAGGAAAAATTTTTAAATGCAGAGAATAAAAGAAAATGGAGATATAACAGATCAAAGTTTGTGGAATGAAGTGAAAGCAATGCTGAAAGGGAAGTTTACAGTACTAAATTGGGAAAGAAAATATTTCAAAGCAATAATCTAATTTTCTACATTAAAATAGTAAAAATAAAAAAAAAAGGAAGAGGAAAAAACACTAAACAAGCAGAAAGAAGGAAATAATAAAGATGAAACAGAAATCCATGAAACTGAAAAGAGGAAAACAGGGGGCAAAAAATCAATGAAACAAAAGGTTGGTTCTTTGAAATAAACAATCTAATCAATAAAGATCTAGCAAGACTGATAAAGATAAGAAGAGAGATGGCACAAATCACAGATATCAGAAATGCAACCAGGGATACCATGACGTGTCCTGCAGGTTAACAAGGGACAAATTATTATGAACAAGTCTACACTATAAATTCAAAAATGTAGATGAAATGGACCAATGCTTCTACACCCAAAACTACCAAAACTCAGCCAAGATGAAATAGATAATCTCAATTTTCCTGTAACCATTAGAAACATGGATTTTTCACTTAAAAACTCCCAAAAGAAATATTCAGGCTTAGATGTTTCACTTTTACCCAAGACTTAAAGAATTAACACCAACTTTACATGATTTGATAAGAAATAGAAGTAGAGGGAACAGTTCCTAATTAATTTTATGAAGTCAGTATTACCTTGATACCAAAACCAGACAGGGATAGTATAGAAAGAAGAAAACTACAGACCAATATGTTTTATGAAATTGGCTGTAAAAATCCTCAGCCAGATATTAGCAAATTAAATTAAGAAATATATAAAAAGAATAATATACCATGACCAAGTGGTATTTATTCCAGTTATGCAAAGTTGGTTTAATATTTGAAAATCAAACAGTGTAATCCACCATATCCAATAGATTAAGGGGGAAAAGTCATGTGATCCTATCCATTAATGCAGAGAAAGCATTTGACAAAATCCAATCCCATTCATGATTTTAAAATAAGAAGAAAAAGAACCCCAAGCAAACTAGGAATAGAAAAGGAACATACTGAAACTCATAAAGAGGATCTACAAACAACCTATACTGACATTATATTTAACTGTGAAAGACTGGATGCTTTCTCTGTAAGATCAGAAACAAGGCACCGATATCTGCTCTCACCACTTTTATTAAATATATTACTGGAGGTTCTAGTAAGAAAATAAAGCAAAAATAAATAAATACATAAATTTAAAAGTTAAATTTTTAAAAAGTTTATTTAAAAGATAAAAGGACTATTCCTACTATGTTGAATAGGAAGGAACATATCCTACTGAATGTTGAATAGTAATATATCCTATTATATTGAATAAGGAAAAGTAAAACTGTATCTGAAGATGAGATGATAATCTAAATGGAGAAAATACCAAGGAATCCACAAAAAGCTTGAGAAATATTAGTTTGTAAATGATTTAGAGTACAAGATCAACACAATTTTATCAAATTATATATTAATAACAAATGTGTAGAAGCTTAAATAAAAATATGTGATATCATTTACAACTGACCTAAGTAAATACTTAAATATAAGCCCAATAAGACATTTATAGGACCTCTATACTGAAAATTACAAAATGCTGATGAAGAAAAATTTAAAAGTCCCAAACAAATAGGGAGACATACCTTGTTCATGGATTAGAAAACACAACATAATAAAGATATCAATTCTCCCCAAGTTAAGAGGCTTAACACAATTACTCTTAAAATGCCCTCAAGGTTTTTGTGGATATAGACAAGCTTATTCTAAGATTTATATAGTAAGAAGAGGCTGAAGAATAGCTAAAACAATTTGTAAAGGATTAAAATGGGAGGAATTAATCTACTCAATTTCAAGATTTTGCAGTAATGATGGAGGGTAGATACATAGATCAATGGAATGGAATAGAGAACCCAGAAATAGACTGACATAAATACATTTAACTTGTTTTTGACAGCAGTGCAGAAGCTATCAAGGAAGAATAGACTTTTCAAAAAATGGTACTGAAACAGTTGGACATCCCTCGACAAAAACAAACAAACAAAAAATGAACCTTAACCTAAACCTCCACACCTTACACAAAAATTAAATCAAAGTGGATCATAATCTTAAATGTAGAAGCAGGACATTTTTAGAAAAAAAAATAGCAGAAAATCTTTGGCATCTAGAACTAGGTGAATAGTTCTTGGACTTGACACCAAAAGTATGATCAATAAAAGCAAAAACTGATAAATTGGATCTCATCAAAATGAGTTTAAAATGCTTCATAGAAGATCCTTTTAAGTGGATGAAAACTCAAATTGCACAGTGGGAAAACATATTTGAAAATCCCATACGAGACAAATGACTTGTATCTATAATATACAAAGAACTCTCCAAACAACTTTAAAAAATCCAACTAGAAAATAGGCAGAAGACAGGAACAGACATTTCATGGAAGAGAATATACACATGGCAAAGCAGCACATGAAAAGATGCTCAACATCATTAGCCATTAGGGAAATGCAAATTAAGACCATAATGAGATGTCAGAGAACAACTAAAATTAAAGTATAGTGACAACATCAAATGCTGGCGAGTACGTAGAAAAATTATATCACATCACTGGTGGGAAAATAAAATGGTTTGGCCACTCTGAGAAACAGCTTGACAGTCTCTTTTAATCCTAAAAGTAGATTCACCCTACAATGCAGTACTTGTACTCTTGAGCATTTATCCAAAAGAAACAAAAACTTAATTAAGTTCCCACAGAAATTTACACATAAATGTTCATAGCAGTTTTATTTATAATAGCCAAAAACTGGCAACTACCCAAATGTCTTTCAATGGATGAATGTTGAAACAAATTGTGATAAAATCTTATGATAGAATACTACTGAGCAACAAAAAGGAAATTATTAATATATGCAAAAATTGAAATGAACTTCAAGGGAATGATGCCGAGGGAAAAATTTTAAAAAGCCAATCTCCGAAGATTAAGTAATTCATGATTATGTTTGCATATTATTCTTAAAATAACAAAACTGTGGAGATGGAGAACAGATTAGAAGTTGCCAAGGGTTAGAGATGAGGGTAGAAGGTAGAGCGGGGAACTTTGTGAGGTTTTTGTGGTCGCAGTACAAATAATACAGCAATCTTGGTTTTAATCCCTAAAGATTTTTAAAAGCAATTCCTAATAAGAGGTGTCTAGATATTCAGCAATGGCAGCGGATTGGAGGTATAGCTCCCCAACATAACAACTTCAAGAGATCGTACTAATTCAACGCATATGTTAATTTTAAAAAGGCCAGTCACAATACTTAAATGGTATATATCTTAACGATATTATGCTACGTATCCAGCTATACCAGAAGGACTAGCAGGATTTCTGTACATTCAATCTTATTTAAGACAGTAAATCTTATAATAAGACAGTTAAAAAAGAAAAAAAAAACAAAACCTCAACTACAGTTGGATATTCTCATAGGAAGATGAGGTGAAAATATGCAGCAGCGGTTCAAAAGCTTAAGCAGTGGCACCTAAATTTGGCTGCACATTAGAATCATCTGAAGCACTTTTTTAAAACCCTCACACTGACGGTTGGTCATCGTAGACCAATAAAATCATTTTAAATCTCCTCAGACGATGCCAGTGTCTAGCCAGAACTGAGAACCAGCGGACTAAGCAGAAGGGGATGTTTCTACAAAGATCTCTTAACAATAAGTCCTTTCACCCAATCAGATTTACCTCCCCGAAACTGGGTAGAGGAGGATAGATGTTGTCCAACTTGCTTAGATTTAATTAGCACTTGTGACTTGCCCAAAACCTAGATCATGTTTCCCCTACATTTCATGTTATTCCCTAAGTTTTTCAAACCCAGGGCTAAGGGGTTTGCCAGGATGAGATTTTAAGTGCTCAAACAGGGGAAGTCCCTGGCAAACCATTCTACATTGAAATGTAAAGCATCCTAAATAACCCTGCCACTGCTCCCAGATACTAGTCTGTGCCAACCAGTGGAGAAAAGGCATTCTCCATTACTACCACGGCAAATGCTGCTGTACTTGCTTTGGCTGGTCCCTATCTTTTCCAGGCGCCACTCCCCTTCACCTGCTGGTGGACGCTTTGGCCAGCTGACAATGCAGATATTTTCAAACTTTAAGGTGAATAAAAATCATCTGGAGGGCCTGTTATAACAGAGATCACTGAGCCCCACCTGAGTTGCTGATTCCATAGGGCTGGGACAGGGCCCTAAAACTTGAATATCTGACACATTATTAGAGGACGCTGGTAAAGCTGGTCAGGTTGTTACCGAATGCAGGTTCGTGTGTCTGAAGCACAGTGAGGCCAAACAAACCTAAAAGTTGGAGTCTGGAGCAGAGAAAGGTTTATTGCAGGATCGAGCAAGGAGAGGGGTGGCCCGTGTTCCAAAAACCCCTGAAATCTCCAGAGGATTTCAGCAAAGCATTTTTAAAGGCCAGGTGAGGGAGGGACGTCCCAGGGAATGTGATCAGCTCGTGCACAATCCTTTGATTGGTTGATGTTGAGGCCACAGGGCAGATAACATCCTTAGGTGCCAGAAGGTCTGGGGGCTACGTGCTCATGATCATCAAGGAGTTAATTTCTTCCACTGGGTGGTGGTTTTCAGCATCTGAAAACTCAAGAAATATGCCTGAGATACTATTATCTGAGTACTTCAGAGAGGAACTACAGCAGACGATATAGGGGAAGGGTCTGTCCTAGGAAGGCCCCATAGGGTACTGCTTGGTTACAAGGTGACCATACGTTGAGAACTACTGCTCTAGTGGCTTGGAATGTTAAGAATGTAATAGAAGAATCCCTTCCCAGATCTAGATTCTAGTATCGCCAGCTATTTTGGTGGGGGGAAGGGTAAGTTTTGTCCTTTCTTGGACTTCTTGTTCATTTATATCAAAGCCTATTTGAGGCAGTGCGCTCGGCGGTCCTGCAGATCTGTCTTTTGCTTCAACAGTGCTTGGAATGAACAGACCCAGGGACGCTCCTTGCTCCAGCCCCCGACCACCCTTCAACCTTTCTTCCTGTCGCAACCTTTGGAATCAGCCACTCAGCTATCCTCAGCCTCCAGGACAGACCAACACCGTTTTTTTGAGATTAGCGCCTTATCACTGATCAACCATGAGTTCCCAGGTTCGTCGGAATTATTCCATCGAGGTGGAGGCCGCCGTCCACCGCCTGTTCAACATGCATCTGTGGACACTTACCTCTCTCTGAGCTTCTATTTCGACAGCAACAATGAGATTCTGGACAGTGTGGGCCACATTTTTCGCCAACTGGCTGAGGAGAAGTGTGAGGGTGCCCAGCGTCTCCTGAAAATGCAAAACCAGTGCTGCGACCGCGCCCTCTTCCAGGATGCGCGGAAGCCTTCTCAAGATGAGTGCGGTAAAACCCAGGACACTGTGGAAGCCGCCATTCTTAGGGAGAAGAGCCTGCACCAGGCACTATCAGATCTGCGCGCCCTGGGTTCCGCCCGCGCAGACTCCCACCTCTGTGACTTCCTGGAGAGCCGCTTCCTGGAGGAGCAGGTGAACCTCATCAAGAAGATGGGCGACCACCTGACCAACCTCCGCAGGCTGGCTGGTCCGCAGGCTGTGCTGGGCGAGTATCTCTTTGAAAGGCTCAGCCTCGAGCACAAACAGGAGTCTCTGAAGTCCAGCGGCCTCTGAGGAGCCCCTCTGGCGTCAGAGCTTCTGCCTGAAGCCCCGCTCTGCAGCCACTAGGCAGCTTTGTAACTGCCCTGGAGCCCTCTCCCAAGCCTTGGACCAAATGGAGACAACGCTTTTTGCAGAAGAAAACAAAAAAAGCCTATTTGAAACACAAACAGAATAAAGAGTAATAAATAAATATATATATATATTCATGTTCTTTTAACATATGAATTGCCCCACTTTATCTGTGTGAAATAAGTTTGTTCCCGTTATTGTGCTGGTTCTCAAGCTTTGCTGCTCGTATGAATTACCTAAAGAGCTTTTAAGAAAAACATTGGTGTCTGGGTCCCAGCCCCACAGATTTTGATTCAGTAGGTCTAGGGAGGAGCCTGGGCACGGGGAGGTCTCAGAGTTCCCCAGGTGATTCTAATGTGCAGCAATTTTGTGAACCACCTCTTGGCTTCAATCCAGCTAGTGATCAGATATTAAATCTAAGACACATGGGCTAGTGCGTGAGCTCTGTTGCTAGGTGTATTCCATTTTCTTCCTCCTGGAAGATTCGTGCCAGGGAAAATGATTGATAGTTGTGTTACTTCTCTGAAATGGATTGAAATTTCCAATTAGCGTGAACAGGGGAGGGTGAGTGGGTGAATGCAATAAGGTGTATCATTTACGTATTGCCCTGTGTGTAAAAGGCTTTTGCAACTGAGGTCTGCCCTACTTTTCATGCTAATGGTAATGCTTGTCCTCCTAATGCAGCTGTAAACTTTATAAGCCCATAGGTAGACAGCATTACAAAATATTTACCCCTCCCCACTGGCCCACTCTCAAGCTTCACTCCCCTTCCCCAATACACAAATGTACATCAATGCGCTTGAGACCAATATCAACATATTGACCTTCAATTCTTCTACTTTGCAGCTTCCCTCTTATCAGGAGATGTCAGCATTTAGTGCAAGGACAAATGCTTGCCTCCTGGTGAATAATGTAGACAATGCCTCCAAGAGACAAATAGCCCTTAGGGAGGGGGAAAAAGTCTTTCAAAAAGGTTGATGCCCAGAGGAGGCATTTCCAGTCATCTCAGCTTAGAGGTCAAATATCCAAAATAAAAAAAGGTTAAAAAAAAGAAGAAGAAAGCAAGGAAGAAAAGAAGGAAACAATTTTCTTATCTCATAGTAATAAGGCAGTTTTCCTTAAAAAAAAAAAGACTTAAGTCTTAAATTCTCTTTCCTAATCAAAATGTGCTTTTCCGTCTTTAGACTATTCCTCTTATATCCTGTATTATTCATGATGTGTAATTTCTTGAAATAGCACATGGCTGAAAACAGAAGCTAACCTCTTGTCCACTATGAATTAAATCTTCTTTTCCTAGGACCCGTCTACGATGTACAATTTGGGGTTTGCCAACATAATTATTTTCTCTGAAATAAGTTACAGCATTTTACCTTTTCAATATATAGTTATACAATATATTGTTAACACAACATAGTTATTATAGTCAATATAGTAAATACAACTATAACACACGTGATATGATGTCACTTTGGTGATTTTCTTCATCCATGTAATTCTGAAATTTGACAGTATAGTTTTCATATTCTAATGAGCTGAGTATTACCTTTGCAAGGATAGAAAAATAAAATAAATTCATAATGTTCTTGTGTGGTTTGCCCCTGGGGTGGATTACCATAATGGGGGGATACTTGAGCCTTTCCCCAAGTCATTAAAAAACCTCCAGCGAGCAGCCCCTTGTCCTCTCCAGGGAGTGGGGGGAAAGGATCTTTAATCATAATAATCCTGGGGGGAGAAATCTCGGAAATAAGACATCTGCTTCTGTGCCTTGTTGTTTTGCAGAATAGCAATGATTGCTTTAGCAGCTTCTATTGCCATGTGTGTACAATAAGTAAATGAACATAAAATTGAATGAACGCATAAAAGAAGGATAAACCCACCCAGCGTAACAAATCCACTCTCTCACCTGCTGTGCCCAGAAACATGAAAGAAAGAATCACGGGATCATAAGGATTAATAAAATAACAGTCTCTCTTAACAATATTGACAGGAGGTATAAGGATAATTTGTCTGATGTGGGACCAACAGCTTAACTGCTTAATTCTTTTTTTTTTTTAAGGGCAACTCATTCATTTATAGTTTAAAGATTGCAAGACAACATCTGAACTTCTGTAGCACAATTTAAATGTTTTACTTTTTTGATAAAGCAGAGTATAATAGAAAAAACAATTAGTTTCCAGTAATATCTACATCTCTATTCAGAATAATGTCTTCCACAGACATGTTACCTGGAAACAAAAGCCTGTTACAATAAGCAAAGCTTCAACAGAGCTGCTACTTTTCGGGCCAGGGAAAGGTTCATCCCTATAGGAGGAGGATGTGCTATGTAAAATGGCTGCAAGGTCACAGCCTTGAGGGCGTTGGAAGTCTATTATCCTATCCCACATTAAGTAGTTTGGTGAACTTCAAACGTCCCTTCATCTGCAACCAAGCTGGCAAACTTTAACTGATATTTCAAGCAGATAAAAAATAAATTAAAAGAAATCCCTACACTGATGTTCCTTGATTTACACTTTAAATGGTTCATTAACATGTAATTCTGGCTAAGAATTACATTTGAGACTCCTTGCTCAGATTTTGGTTAACAGTACAAATCTTTCAGAAATTCAAGTTCTTATTAATCAATAATTTGTCAGCTAGGATACATTCAGGCATCAGCTGCAGCTACAGAATAGGTGCACTGCCTCAGCGCTGTGGAGAGACATAATCCAGAACGCTACTAGCAGACAAAACATCTGTTACTAGACAGCACAGGTGCAGTACAGCAAGACAAAACCATATATTCATATGTTCGCTTGTTTAAGCCTCAAGCCCTCGATCCTTTGTTGAAATACAATAATTTCATTCCGATGGTTTTCAATACCAAAAACTCAACCTCCAGGAGGGCTAAAGTCTAATTTGTACTCCAAACCAAGTAGCAGTGCAGTTCACTACTACTGAGGCTGAATCCATAAAGACTTCAAGACCACGTCCAGAAGACAAGTTATTATATATAATACCCTAGAAGGTCTGAAGCATAATTATCATATACATAGCTGGTCCTTCAGAGCTTTTTACCTATAACATGTTTTTTGATGAAAGTTATTTAATGTACTGGAGATAACTGTGACTTACAGATCAAATATTTGAATACTTATACTTACCTGGGATATCATTTCTGCTGAAAGAAAAAGGAAGAACAGGACTCACTAAAAAAAACCAAACTTTAGCAATGAAAGTAAAAATCTTATCACACACTATCACTTTTGGAAGCAGCATAGAGGGGCAGTCAACGGTAAAACACTGGTGAAATAGGTCAAAACTCTAGGCCAAAATCCATTATTATTATCATCAGTGACAGTACCACAACTGTGCCCTTCAGAATTAATAATCGCTCCTAAGAATCTTCATTTGGCACCAGATGATGCGTTTAAGAGAAACACTCTGGGGGGTTTTGAATCAGACTTGTTTTTTTGTTAGCAAAGTTACAGGAGAATTTTTAAAGTGGGGGGAAGGGAAGAAGGAAACGGACCAGGAAAAGAATTTAAGCCATCATCTATAAACCAACAAAGCACTGAGAGTTCCAAACATTATGTCAGAAACTAAAATGACTGATATAGGCTCAAGTGGTTTATCAAAACTATAAAAAGACTACACCAGCAAAGTCCCCATATCTGTAGAGTTCAGAAATTAAACAAGGAATATTTTAGCTTAAAACCTTATCTCAAGAGAATCATATACACTTCACATGAATAAAAATACCTGAAACCAAACATTTTTAACAGCTCCAATACCCAAAATATAAAGAAAAAATTTAATTCAGAAGACTCAATCAATCCATGATAATCACAAAACGGCTGGGCAATCTCTATCTCCCTTCCACACTAACCATCCATCCCATGGAAGACCAAGGGAGATCAGACCTTCCAGACTTACCTTCCAGACCTTCCAGACACCTGGCTGCTGCAAAATTCTATGGAGACTCCTTGTGGAACAGCAGGTTCCCATCTCTTGTGTCTCTCCCTATCATGATCATGCAGGAAGCAAGTCTGGCTGTGCAATTTCTTATCATTGTCTGTCACCCATCTGCAACATGGTATTGTACAGATAAGGAGAAAGTAGTTGCCTTTCCCCCAGAAGGTTGAGGCTCAGGTACAGTGGTAATTCTCCTGTGCACACAGTCATTATTTAGGCCGACTCAGTGAC
>NW_021703774.1:30594486-30605807 GCF_005190385.1 Monodon monoceros | reverse complement strand
ACTGCTTTGGCAGGCTTAAGCGGCGGCAACAGTTACAGGCACCGAACGTTAGGAACTCTGGTTGGCCATCTACCTCTCACGCTCTTGAAATCTTAATTCTTAACCCTGCCCTCTTCCACCATTTTTCTCCTAATAAGGGAATAAAAATTACCTATACACTTGCCTTAGAAGAAATGAAAAGTCAGTAGTCCAAACACTTTTTAAAATTTTGTTTTCTGTCCAGTTGGAAACGAAATACATGATTGAGTTTTCTTCATTATTCACATAGTCAATGTGGAAAACATTAGGGCCATGAATTTCAATACGGTAAGATCAGAAAATTTTAAATTGGCCTTCCCAAACCACTAAGTAACCGATATTGTATATAATGCTAAAATCTTAGAGACTGAGTTTGATATTTTAAAAGTTCTGAAAGGATTAGCTAATTTCTCCTCATCATATTTCTCATGCCTCAAACCTGAGTATTACTTTTTTAAAAATAAATTTATTTTTATTTATTTATTTATTTTTATTTTGTCTGCGTTGTGTCTTCAATGCTGCATGCGGGTTTTCTCTAGTTGCGGCGAGCGGGGGCTACTGTTTGTTGTGGTGCACGAGCTTCTCATCACAGTAGCTTCTATTTTTGTTCCACAACTCCTTTTTAGGTCTTACGAAGAACCCTAGAAATTAGTTCATGTAATTATAGGTTTTTGCAAAATTGTCAAAAGTGAGATATTTTAACTTCCATCAGGTAAGACCAGCGTCTCTTTCTTTGCCAATTTTCCTTCATTATATTCCGCTATGTTGGATCATATTGGAATGGCCACAGGCTTTTTGTGAAATCTGGCTAAGGAGATGTTTCAAGTGAGGCTATTATGTGATTTTCAGACATCACCATATGTAATTGACTATACACTATCCCATTACAGGAATAACTTCCAGTACTCTTACTGACTACTCTACTGACTTAACTAGCACAAGACACAGAAGCATAAGGACAAAAACCACCTTACAATATAGCCATTTCTTGCATGTCACAGCTCTTAATGCATGTCTGTTTGAAGAAGAAAAAAAGAACTGAAATGTATAAAACCAGAAGCTATTCTGTGGAAAATGATTACAATCATCAGGCATGTGAAAGACAAGTCAAAGATTCAGTTCTCGGGATTCCCTGGTGGCGCAGTGGTTGAGAGTCTGCCTGCCGATGCAGGGGACATGGGTTCATGCCCCGGTCCGGGAAGATCCCACATGCCGCGGAGTGGCTGGGTCCGTGAGCCATGGCCGCTGAGCCTGCGCGTCCGGAGCCTGTGCTCCGCAACGGGAGAGGCCACAGCAGTGACAGGCCCGCATACCGCAAAAAAAAAAAAGATTCAGTTCTCATCAATGCTTAGTCAAAACGGAAATTTTCTTCTGTCAAGAAAATAATCCAGGGGCTTCCCTGGTGGCGCAGTGGTTAAGAAGCCGCCTGCCAATGCAGGGGACACGGGTTCGAGCCCTGGTCCAGGAAGATCCCACTTGCAGCAGAGCAACTAAGCCCGTGCGCCACAACTATGGAGCCTGCGAGCCACAACTACTGAAGCCTGCATGCCGAGAACCCGTGCTCTGCAACAAGAAAAGCCACCACAATGAGAAGCCTGCACACCGGAACAAAGAGTAGCCCCCACTCGCTGCAACTAGAGAAAGGCTGTGCACAGCAACGAAGACCCAACACAGCCAAAAATAAATAAATAAATAAATAAAAGAATATACTCCATCATTAATGTGTGTAATGGAATGGTGTGAATGAGTATTTTATCAGAATTCCTGTAATGCACAAACCTATAGTAGTACTGAAATCAGTGATGCATTTATAATACTAAATATTCATGAGGAAGTAATCCATAGAGGTTTTCTCAAAATTAACAATGAAAATTAATATGACATTATCAATAATAAATTGTGAAGCTGAAATAAACTTTTCTAAACTATTAATAACTAAAAGCAAATTCTAATCGACCATGTTAATAGAAATCTATGTCTATAAACTACAAAGTTTATTTCTTAAAATTTTATTTCTAAAATACATCAACTGTCATATGAGGAGGCAGTTAAAGAATATATAGCTAAAAGAGTGGGGGAAAAGTTTTATAGAGACACATCTGGCAGTAGTTAATTTTTAAATGTTATTTTTCTAGATTTTGTAACACCCATTGTATTGATATTTGAATGCATTTAAAATATTGTAATTTGAAGATTTGCTACTTCCAGGTAGAATAAAATATTTTGAAGCAAAACAACATTTCCACTGAGAAAAACAAAAAAAAGCCAAATAAAATAGCCAGCATTCAATCAAAAAGTTATAGACAAACCAAGAGATAGAATCATATGACTAAAATTCTAAGAAAAGAACAGATAATACAAAAATATTTATATAAGATATTGTGTATCTTTATCAGGAAAAGTCTTTATCAAGAAAAGACTTTAAAATCAACAGAATTAATATTATATTTTATTTATTTGTATACTTTATTTATATATTTATGTAAAGAACTTAAAGATAAAGCCCTAGTTAAGGCAGTGACAATAGCAGTAGCAATGGGAGTGAAAAGAAATTGTTATATTCAAGCATATTTTGTCAGTAAAAGTACAAGATCAAATGTCTGACTGCATACATGGAATGGATAGACAGAGTGGGAAAAATCAAAGTTAACTATAGAGGTTCTAGTGAAGATGGGGTTGCCACCACCCTACCCAAGGGGTTACAATCATCCCCAAGGTCTAGGAGACTCAAAGGGGAGGTCATGGTCAGAGGAAAAGTTAACTGGTGGGAAAATAAAACTCCCAGTCTCTCCATCTCCTTATACCAGTTTTTTTTTAACATGTTTATTGGAGTATAATTGCTTTACAATGGTGTGTTAGTTTCTGCTTTATAACAAAGTAAATCAGTGTTACATATACATATGGCCTCATATCTCTTCCCTCTTGCATCTCCCTCCCTCCCACCTTCCCTATCGCACCCCTTAGGTGGTCACAAAGCACCGAGCGCACCTCCCTGTGCTGTGCAGCTGCTTCCCACTAGCTGTCTATTTCTTATACCAGTTTTGTTTTTCTGCTTATATACGTAGCAGCATTTCATTCAAGGGGAAAGTCATTGATCTGACTGGTCAAATTAAACAACATAGTTCAAGGCACATTTACAGTGGTTAGCTCCTCCACAATTTAGAAAGTCACGTTCACAATTTCCCTCTTCCTACACCACGGAACAAATTGGCCATTCCTCCAAAGTTTCCACTCCATAGAGCGGACCAGAGATGACGTTAGCCCAGAACTGAGAGCTTGGCATGAGATGGTGTCAGCCCCACGTAGAGCTCTGGCATAAGTTATAACCCAACCCAGCTCTACAGAGAGCTCTGCATGGAATCCTGGGAGTAAACTCAGCCATAATAATGTGATTCTGTTTTTCATTTGCTTTTCTTCCTTGCTTCACTTTCCCTGGCCACTCTGACAAACAAACTTTCAGGCATTCCTGGGCCACTCACTAACTTTATTCCATTTAATGTCATCCAGATTCCCAAGAAAATTACTAACAATAAGGAGGGAAATTTGGAACATGGTGAGTTTTAGATGCCTGAAATATACAGGTCATTGAATCCAGTTAACTAGCCAATTATCTGGATCTCAAATAGGCCAGTAGAAGAGCAGACTAAGCTCAATTTAATGTACTCTTACTGGAGACACATGTAAATTCTGGGTCAATTTTGAAAAAGTTAAAAGCACATAGCTGAGATTAAAAGAAAGAAAGGAACACCTGCATGTTTCAGAAAGTAACAGGGAAATTAAACCCGAGAGAAAGAAGAGCGGACTGATGTCTGTGGGTTCCGTTCCTTAGTATAGGCCTTAGGTAAATAGGGGCTGGAGCTAGAAATCTAACATTACCTTGAGGCCAGGAATTTAGACTCAGGATGGAACAATATTGAGAAGTTGGTACAGATATCCTACAGAAATCTCATGAGGAACTGCTTAGTCCATTAAGAGGGCCAAGGGCGGTGGTGAGGAAGATTGATATCTCCTGAAAACCTTCAGGTACAGAAAACATCAACACCTCTGAAAAGTAGGCCTGTCCTTCCCAGCGTTGTGATGGCCAGGTTGTCACTAACCTGTAAGGCCCTGTATGAATCAGAAACTGCAAGGAGAGTAATTCAAAGAAAAACAGATGCAGGATGGGTGTGGCAATAAATCCTAGGACCCTATCAGAAACAAAATTAAAACCACTCTAAAGGGAAATTTTAACAAACCAGAGCAGATAGTATCCTAACCAGAATAGAATAATAATTCTGAGGAAGTTACTTTAGTTATTTAAGTAATATTCAATGCATTTCCATGGCCAGGCCTTTTTGAAGAATTCTAAAACATATACAAACAATTCATTTACATCTTATATATCCCACCATCCAGAGCAAAATTCACTTAAGTACTGTACTGGTGGAAATTAGGAAGCACTATGGAGAAAATAAAAAGGTGTTTACCATCAAAAAATGTGAAGATAAGAAAGATAATGTCTAATTTTTAATTATCTTGTGGTTTATTGAAATCTTTTGGAAACCCAAAATAGAGAAAACCTAGGAGGAAATGAAGATTTAAATATTTAGAGATTTATCAACTCATCTATAAAAGCTTTATTATTCTCTTCTTTTAATAACATTCCTGAGAGTTATAAATGTGTCCAGTGATAGGGCTGAATAAGCCTGAGAGAATTTCAATTGTTTACTATTCTTGGTCAGCTATTAAGGCCTTTCAGGAGCATCTTGATTTTCATGGCATCATCCAACAAAAAGCAGGCTATTTTACAGAAAGTCCTGGTCCACTTTTTGGCTTGCTTTTGTGTTTATGTTTTTGTTTTTTTCACATTGGGGGGTACATTAGGCTACCTATTGCATACTCCCTCATTCATGCCTGCATTCATTCAAACAATATTTACTGAGTTGAGATATTTAATTAACACTCAATAAATGATGTTTAGATGAATGAATGTGCTTTTTTATCAAAGTAAGTGTAAGTACTGAGAAAAAGTACAGAATGTATGATCCCAGCCCCACAAAAGTGTATAATTGTGTTGAGGATATAACATATGCTGATGAAATAACTAATATATCATATTGGACAGTTTCTAAGTTCAAAAATGAGTTTTTATAAATAATCAGAGCCTAAGGAGGACAAAGAAGGGACAGTTCATTATGGGTTGAATCTATCAATAAATGTACATTTCAGATGAAATTTGAGATTGACCTTAAAGAAAGAAGAGGACTTAGATATATGAACAGAGAACAAAAAAGGCATGGTGATAGCATGTGCATAGATAGTGTGGCCAATATTTATGTTCTTCATTAAAGATAGTCAGAGATAACCCAAATGTAACTGTTTCCATGGGTCCATTCTCAGTATCCAACCAAAACGGCAAATCCTATCTTAGTAAAACTAATGATAAACACAGTCTTTAACAAAGACATTGTGAAGGAAAGGGGGAGAGAAAGGCTTGCATCCCACACCACACAACAAAACTTATTTAATTATTTGTTTCATTTTCACCTCTGAAAATTTCCTCTCCCTCTCTCTGTATGTCTCTCTTCTCCCACATCTGGCCACACTCTACCAACGATCTTTCCAAATCTTTCCAGATCTCTCCATCCTAGTTTCATTATGCCACAATTTAAACATCTCACAGGTCTCCAGGATGCATCCCTATCACTTATTCCACAAAGACAAACAAAGGACACTTCTCAGGCTCATGTTTCTTTGAAGGAAGAGGTCATGAGGAGTGATTATAAATAATATAAGGTGGAGAGCAGTGACTTAAAATACCATTTTTCCTCTTAGAATGTGAATACAGGGTACTTTGGGAAACTAGAAAAGCTAGAAAGGATTCATTGATAATTATTTATTTTCAATGAATAAAATAAAATGTAATAATATGGCTAAACTCTGACAGATTAACTTTTTCAAAAGTTGCTTTCACACACCTTCACTATTGGGATGTTTGATAAACACATCTTTTCTTCTTTACTTTTTTCTTTCTTTGCAGATACTGGCACCAAATTTTCAAACAATAAGAACCTTCCCATAAGTCCCTTGCCAGGCAAGATTAAGGTATAACAATCCAAACAGATTTTTGAAGAAGATAACTGGTTGAAAGCACAGGAAAAGAGCTGGGTTTCTCTTTTTCAACAGTCACATAATGAGTAATGTGGGAATTGGTTTAAAAAGTCTCTCTCCTTAGAGTCTCTAATCTCTAAGGTTAAGATTAGAACTTCTGAGGCCAGAAGAGCAAAATAACTACAACAATCCACATATTTTCAAGAGCCGCCCTTTGGATGTGAGGGATTGATTTTTCCCACTATTTTTCAGCAGCCCAACTGGTGTCTTTATTAAATGACATAAGAGAATACAGTGTGGCCAAGAAGGCTTAGATTTCCTTAGCCCCAAGTCAGATATTCTCAATTGACTGTCCACTCAAATTAAAAAGAGAGATTTACAAGAGGAAACTGGATTCAACTGAGTGTACTTTTATTTCAACCCTTTACCTGAATTTTTTGTTTTGTTTTCAATTCTCCGCTGGAGTGCCTACATATATATATATATATATATATTTTTTTTTTTTTTCTGGTTCGCGGGCCTCTCACTGTTGTGGCCTCTGCCATCGCGGAGCACAGGCTCTGGATGCGCAGGCCCAGCGGCCATGGCTCACAGGCCCAGCTGCTCCGTGGCATGTGGGATCTTCCCAGACCAGGGCACGAACCCGTGTCCCCTGCATCAGCAGGCGGACCCTCAACCACTGCACCACCAGTGAAGCCCTACATTAATATATTTTTAAGAACATTTCCTTAAGTTGAAGTATTCATTCAGTATATTCATTTACTATAATTGAGAAAAGCCAAATGACTTAGGCAAATTCATTTCTGTATTTTCACAGCAGTGTATTGTGAACTAAATGACACCTGGCAGTTCTTTACTCAGATACTAACTCAATTAGAAGGCAGAACAAGGATACCTACCCATTCAGGGAAGGAAAGGTCACTTAGCCTCTGTAGCTGTCTTAGGTCTCTTATCATCACAGTAACAAATTGAAGACTAAAAACCATACGATCATCTCAATAGATGCAGAAAAAGCTTTTGAAAAAATTCAATATCCATTCATGGTAAAAACTCTCCAGAAAGTGGGCATAGAGGGAACATACCTCAACATAATAAAGGCCATATATGACAAGCCCATAGCTAACATACTCAATGGTGAAAAGCTGAAAGCATTTCCCCTAAGATCAGGAACACGACAAGGATGCCCACTCTCAGCACTTTTACTGAACAGAGTTTTGGAAGTCCTAGCCACAGCAATCAGACAAGAAAAAATAAATAAACAAAAGTACTTCAAAATGGAAAGGAAAAAGTAAAACTGTCACTGTTTGCAGATGGCATGATACATAGAAAATCCTAAAGACACCATCAAAAAAGTATTAGAGCTCAAAAATGAACTTGGTAAATTTTCAGGATACAAAATTTATATATAGATATCAATTGTATTTCTATACACTAACAGTGAACTATCAGAAAGAGAAATTAAGGAAACAATCCCATTTACAATGGCATAAAAAAGAATAAAATACATAAGAATAAACCTGCCTAAGGAGGTAAAAGACCTGTACCCAGGAAACTATACGACACTGATAAAAGAAATTAAAGATGACACAAATAGCTGGAAAGATATACCATGGTCACGGATTAGAAGAATTAATATTGATAAAATGACCATCATACCCAAGGAAATCTAGGGATTCAATGCAGTCTGTATCAAATTATTAATGGCATTTTCCACAGACCTAGAACAAATAATTTTAAACTTTGTATGGAAACACAAAAGATCCTGAATAGCTAAAACAGTCTTGAGAAAGAAGAACACAACTGGAGGAATCATGCTCCCTGGCTTCAGACTGTGCTACAAACCTACAGTAATCAAAACAGTATGGTACCGGCACAAAAACATCCATCACTGGAACAGAATAGAGAGCCCAGAAAGAAACCCATGCACTTATGGTTAATGAATCTATGACAAAGGAGGCAAGAATATGCAATGGAGAAAAGTCTGGGCTTCCTTAGGGATGGTTTCATCAATTAATTTGTTTTCTTAAATGGACCATACTTTTCCATGTCTTTGTATACCTTGTGATTTTTTTTGTTGAAAATTTGGCTTTCAAATATTATAATGCGGTGTCTATGGAAATCAGATTCTCCCACTTTCCCAGGGTTTTATGAGATTTTGATTGTTGAAGGCTGTAGTAGTCTGTTTGTTTGGGGACATTTCCAAACTATTTTTGCAATGACTGTATTCCTTATAGTCCTTATAGGAACTATATTATAGTCCTACATTCCTTATAGGAACAGGCACTGAAGTCTCTGTTCCTTTAGCTCATGTTTAGCTTACATTTTGACAGAGATTTCCTTGAATTTCCTTGAATTCCTGCACCTAAAACAAACAAAAAAAAATATACACAAGCACATCCACATGCACACTCAAACCACACACCTCTCCCCATTGTGCAGATTGCTGGATCATTCCAACATTTAGATAACCTGCATTGAGTTCAGAGCTCAGCCCATGGCAAAAGCTTAGAGACACCTCTGGTGTTTTCAGAACATACATCTTATCTTGAGTATGCATGTGGCTTTCTTAATTTCTCTGGACACATGTGTACTTTTTGTATGTTCTAAGTTCCCAAAGAATCTCCTCCAACTTTTGCTCCTGCAATCTTATGTGGTCTATTGTATTTCAATGCACAGTCTTCTGCCCCAGCCATCTGTGCTTTGTTAGTTCACCTTGCACTTTTTTTGAGCAATGACCGCTGCTTTTCCAGACTGTGTTCCAAGTTAGCTAAGACAGAGATAAGCATCTTGTGTCAGTCCTTCACGTAGCTCCCAGACAGGTTAGAACAGATACACATAATAATCTGAGAGTACAGTCTCTTCTGCTCCCTCCTGAAGCAGGATTGAGGGTCCCATACTAGGAATGGTCTGCCGCTATTTTAAGACTATCACTGCATTAAGACTCCACCACTTTAAGACCATCTCTACACTAACAGTGGATGGGGCAAGGGCAAGTAAAAATGTCACAAAGCTTTCCTGCCATTTTCCAATTGCCTCTTCCCTGGTTCAGTATGTGTGTGGTTGCTGTAAATCTTTGGCTGATTTCAGGACTAAGAGAAACTCAAGGAACCCCACAACAAGAAACAGTATAATCAAACTCTCAGATGCCAAAAGACAGAGAAAGAATCTTTTCTCCCAAAGGAGAAAGAAAAAACAAATTTGTTACAAAGCAGGGATCCTCAAAAAGATTCATAGCTAATTTTCTATCTGAAACCACGGAAGCAAGAGGCCAGACATATTTAAAGTGCTGAAAGAAAGAAACTGTCCACCAAGAATTCTATATTTGGCCAAAATGGTTTCAAAACTTAGGGAGAAATTAACACATTCCCAGATGAACAAAGGCTGAGGGCGTTGGTTTTACAACTTCCTAACACTGCCCTATGACAAATGCTAAATTGAACCTTCAGGTTGAAATGAAAGGACACTAGACAGCAACTCGAAGCTGTATAAAGAAATAGAAGTCTCCAGTAAAGATAAATACATGGGCAGATACTAAAGCCAGTATTGCGCTACTGGCTTGTAACCCTACTTTTTATTTCTTACATGATTGAAAAAACAAATGCATAAAATAATTATAAGTCCATGTTATTGGGCTCACAAAGTATAAAGGTGTAATTTGTGACAACAATAATGTAAAGAGGAGGAATGGAACTGTAGAGGAACAGAGTTTCTGTGTGCTATTGAAGTTGGTTTCAATTCAAATGATATTGGTTGAACTTTAGAAGGGTAAATGTAATCTTCTTGATAACCACAAAGAAAATATCAATAGACTATATGCAAAAAGAAATGAAAAAGGGATCAAGAGTTCACTACAAGAAAATCGGCAAACCACAGAAGAAGTCAGTAATGGAGTAAATGAGCGGCAAAAAATGCATAAGACATACAGAAAACAACCAGGAAACAGACAGAATTAAGTTCTTCCTCATCAGTAATTTTTGAAAAAGTAAGTGGATTAAGCTCTCCAATAAACATATACATATTGGCCAATGGACTTTAGAAACAACCATAATCCAAGTATATGCTGTCCGCAAAAAACTCACTTGATTACAAGAGACACAAGTTGGTTGAAAGTTAAAGCATAGAATAAAATATCCCATGCAAATAGTAACAAAAAGAAAGAAAGAGAGAGAGAGAAAAAGAAAGGAAGGAAGGAAGGAAGGAAGGAAGGAAGGAAGATAGATCTGGGATGGCTACGTTAATATCACACAAAATAAACTTTAAATCAAAAACTATCACAAGAGGAAAAGGAGGCCACTATACGTTGATAACGAGTTCAATCTATCAAGAAGATATAACAACTATAAACATATATGTACCAAACATCCCCCGAATATGTGAAGCAGACATTGACAGAATTGAAGGAAGAAATAGATAGTTCTAAAATAATAGTTGGAGATCAATACCTTGCTTTCAATAATGGATAACACATCTAGACAGAAGATCAGTAGAGAGGTAGGGGGACTGAATAACACATTTAACCAACTAAACCTAACAGCCACATATAGATCACTCCACTCAACAACAGCAGAATACACATTTTTCTCAAGTACACATGGAACATTCTCCAGGAAAGACCATATGTTACGCCACAATACAAGTACCAATACATTTTTAAGAAACTGAAATCATACAAAGTATCTTCTTTAACCACAGTGAAAGGAAGGTAGAAATCAATAACAGAACCATTGGTAGCCATTTCCCATCATGCCTGCCACACATGATATAAAGCAATGAAGGGAAAAACATAATTGACCATTTAGAAAAGTGGGAAAGAGGACATACCACTGACACAGAGTGTGTGCTGTTTCCCGTTGTCAGGGATAGAAATAACTTAGCATCATTTATTCATTAGTGTGTTAATTTCTTGGTCAATCATTGGGCAGCCAGTGTTTCTGCCTGATGGGAAGATTTCCTATACTCAGTGTTGAGTGCAGACAACCTTGAAAGGGACATTTAAAAGGATTATACTGTGATGGGCTTAGCAGTACCCTTCCTCCTATGCCAGTATTTAGGCTGGGGTATTTCCATGCAGTGTGTACAATCGTAGGCCCCAGGTCACCAGAATTTAGTTGGATTCGTTTTGTTAATACATTCCTTCAGTACTTTGTCTTTTATTTGACTGTTGCGTTTACTTCATTCTTTATTATCACTGCGAAACAACTTTGTTTCCTGTT
>NW_021703774.1:30590750-30594386 GCF_005190385.1 Monodon monoceros | reverse complement strand
ATACTGAATAGATTTTGGAGAAGTGCAACATATAGTTGGCACATGTGCGTATGTGTGTGTATTCATATAATTTTTACTTTTTCTCTATTTTATTCCTTTGGTGTGAGCTAGTATTCTCTGCTTTTGTGACTAGTAGTCCTGAATACTAATCCCTGAATTTAATTCACCAAAAATTGCCAATAATAATAATAATAATAATAATAATATGCCAAAAATAATAATAATATGCCAAAAATAATAAAAAAGAACAAGCGATCAGGTAAGGGCAGTACTGTGAATTATTAGGGTCTTATTAATAAGATTATTTTAGTCTAGAGGAAGTGACCATAAATACCATTCAGTGAGCCTAGTTGGTCTTTACTGACTGCTAGACACATCCCTGAGTTCTGTTCTTAGTCTCCAACTGTATGATTACTACTGTCTGGAAGTATTATTTGAACAACTAAAGTCACTTAATGGAAAAGGAATATGTCTTTAGAGAATCAACAGTAATTTTTCTATCTGATTAAAAAGCAATGTTCACTATCTGGAAACCTCAGTCATATTTGTAAGCAGGAAAGCGTTGGCTATTAAAAGTGGATGATGTAAAGGGATGAGCAGAAACTTTGGCGATAGGTATACCTGGATTTAATTCTCACTTCTACCGCTTGGCAGCTGGATAGCGTTAGGCAAGTTTCATACCTCCCTGAAATTCACTTAATTCAGTCTGTAAAATGGCATAATAACTTATTATAGCATCCTTTTAGGAATTTTAAATCAGTTCTTGAAATAAAAGTACACAATATATAGACAAGTATGGATTCCTCAATAGGTGTTTGACCTTTCATTTCTCCAGTATCCCACCCCCATCAAATAAAGAAAAATACTTTAAAAAATTTACGAATATTTCATTGTTCTAAAGTTAAAGCAATAAAAATAAAAATAATCAAATGGCCTATAATCATACCATTAGAAGAACAAAAAAATAGGTGTTCATGAGAGTTCCAAATTAGAATACAAGTTTTCATCAGGCACCTGCTTATGTATGCTGTTCTGCTCTTTACAATAAATAATTCAATTTAAAAGACTTAATTCCTCACTTTTAAGACTTTATTAGTTTACAAATTACGTATAGACCTATGCTAAATTTTATACTGACCCATGCTAATGAATTCAGTACAGAAAACAAAAAACACTGCACTCAAGCAAACTATATATATATGTATATATATATATATATATATATATATTACTTAAATGCATTTATATCCTACCATGTCTCATAAAGCATTGTGGTAACTCACTGGAATACACACAATCAAATATAATGGCAAAAGCACTTAATATAAATAGGGCAAAGGAAACATAGACAGAAGATGAAGTAAAGATGAGGGAAATTTGAACAGGAGGAAGTGTAGTTAACTGAGGTGTATGTCTTGACCTTAAGATTCTCTGTGTGGGCACTTCCCTGGTGGCACAGTAGTTGGGAATCTGCCTGCCAGTGCAGGGGACATGGGTTCAAGCCCTGGTCCAGGAAGATACAACATGCCGCGGAGAAACTAAGCTCATGCGCCAAAATTACCGAGCCTGTGCTCTAGTGCCCATGAGCCACAACTACTGAAGCCCGCGTGCCACACCTACTAAAGCCCCAGCGCCTAGAGCCTGTGCTCTGCAAGAGAAGCCATAGCAATGAGGAGCCTGCACACCACAATGAAGAATAGCCCCCGCTTGCCCCAACTAGAGAAAGCCCGTGTGCAGCAACAAAGACCCAACACAGACAAAAATAAATAATAAATAAATTTATTAAAAAGAAAAAGATTCTCTGTGGATAAAACAACATGTAAATAATTGGTTACAAAACCACATTATTTGAAGGTGCCAGACTGCACATTAACAGTCTGACACAAAGGGACAGCAGAGGAAAACTATTCAAAGATAAAGATTTTTAAATCTTTGCAGTTTGAAACCTTTTAGAGCAAGTATAATGAGCTCGACACACATTTCAACACTCAACATGTTAATCACATGTTCAAAGTATGTCTCAAAGTCATTGGAAATAGTTGCTGTCTCTGTCCCTGATATCTAAAACTGATCTGTGATGTGTAAAACTCAGGAGGTATTGATATCCACTTTTTGGCATCTGAACAGGAAACAAAGTTGTTTCGCAGTGATAATAAAGAATGAAGTAAATGCAAAAGGATACAAAAGACAAAGTACTGAGGGAATGTATTAACAAAACGAATCCAACTAAATTCTGGTGACCCGGGGCCTACGATTGTACACACTCCATGGAAATACCCCAGCCTAAATACTGGCATAGGAGGAAGGGTACTGTGAAACCCATCACAGTATAATCCTTTTAAATGTCCCTTTCAAGGTTGGCTCCACTCAACACTGAGTATAGGAAATCTTCCCATCAAGTAGAAACACTGGCTGCCCAGTGACTGACCAAGAAATTAACACACTAATGAATAAATGATGCTAATTTATTTATATCCCTGACTACAGGAAACAGCACACACTCTGTGTCAATGGTATGTCCTCTTTCCCACTTTTCTAAATGGTACATTATGTTTTTCCCTTCATGTGTGGCAGCCATGATGGGAAATGGCTACCAATGGTTCTGTTATTGATTTCTACCTTCATTTCACTGTGGCTAAAGAAGATGCTTTGTATGATTTCAGTTTCTTAAAAATGTATTGGTACTTGTATTGTGGTCTAACATATGGTGTATCCTGGAGAATGTTCCATGTGCACTTGAGAAAAATGTGTATTCTGCTGTTGTTGAGTGGTGTGATCTATATATTGTTGTTAGGTTTAGTTGGTTAAATGTGTTATTCAGTCCCCCTTCCTCTCTACTGATCTTCTGTCTAGATGTGTTATCCATTATTGAAAGCAAAGTATTGATCTCCAACTATTATTTAATTTAATGTATTATTTTGTTTTTTTGCGGTACGCGGGCCTCTCACTGTTGTGGCCTCTCCCATTGTGGAGCACAGGCTCCGGACGCACAGGCTCAGCGGCCATGGCTCACGGGCCCAGCCGCTCCGCAGCATGTGGGATCTTCCTGGACCGGGGCACAAACCTGTGTCCCCTGCATCGGCAGGCGGACTCTCAACCACTGCGCCACTAGGGAAGCCCCAACTATTATCTTAGAAGTATCTATTTCTTCCTTCAATTCTGTCAATGTTTGCTTCACATATTCAGGGGTTGTTTGGTACATATATGTTTATAGTTGTTATATCTTCTTGATAGATTGAACTTGTTATCAACATATAGTGGCCTCCTTTTCCTCTTGTGATAGTTTTTGGTTTAAAGTTTATTTTGTGTGATATTAACGTAGCCATCCCAGATCTATCTTCCTTCTTTCCTTCCTTCTTCCTTCCTTCCTTCGTTCCTTCCTTCCTTCCTTCCTTCCTTCCTTCCTTCCTTCCTTCCTTCCTTTCTTTTTCTCTATCTCTCTCTTTCTTTCTTTTTGTTACTATTTGCATGGGATATTTTATTCTGTGCTTTAACTTTCAATCCACTTGTGTCTTTTGAAATCAAGTGAGTTTTTTGCTGACAGCATATACTTGGATTATGGTTGTTTTTAAACTCCACTCTGCCAATGTTTATCTTTTTATTGGAGAGCTTAATCCACTTACTTTTTCAAAAATT
>NW_021703774.1:30583174-30590650 GCF_005190385.1 Monodon monoceros | reverse complement strand
CTCCAAAATCTATTCAGTATCTGCACATTTACTGTATATTAGCAGTAAGACCAGAAATGAGCGTAACGCTCTGTTTACAAGGCACAGAAAACAGACCCAAATATGGAAATTACTAGCAATGAGAATGGGGAAGAAAGACTACAACAAGGAATGTAGATGATATTTTTGTTTCCTAGCTATGATGCCAAATATTGAACTTTCAACTTGAGACAAGGAGGCCATAAAAAGTTGTATTAGTTTCCTAGAGCTGCCATGACAAAGTACCAGGGACTGAGGAGGTTAAACAACAGAAATTTACTCACTCACAGGTCTAGAGGCTAGAAATCTGAGATAAGGTGTCAGCAGGATTGATTTCTTCTCAAGTATCTCTTCTTGGTTTGTAGATGCCATGTTTTCCTTTTGTCTTCACATGGTCTTCTCTCTGTGCATGTCTGTGTCCTAATATTTTCTTTTTATAAGGACACCAGTCATATTGGATTAGAGCCCACCCATTTGACCTCATTTGACCTCAATTACCTATGTAAGGGCCTTATCTCCAAATACAGTCATATTACGAGGTATTGGGGGTTAAGACTTCCACATATTAACTTGAGCAGGACACAATTCAGCTGATAATAGAAGATAAGAGTAATTTAAGCAAGTAACTGTTGTTTACAGTGAGTTGCTTAAGGATATGAATTTACTCAAGAAAGACAAGAAGAAATTATATAACACTGTATGTTATACAAAGATATTAAATTAATCATCATAACATCCTGTGACATGGGCATTAAATTAGACTAAGCAAGATTAAGCAACTTATCCAGAATTGTATAGTTGGTACTTTCCAGAATTTAAACCAGGTATTTTCCCAGTTCCATTCTACGTTATATATTCATTTCATTATTTGAAATGAATTTTGAGTCTTCATTTTGCTTAGTTTCTGAAGTTATATGGGGATAGAATGGAGTTGGATATTTTCAGTGACATTCACTGGGGGAAGGAAACTGAGTCCAGAAGCTTCAGCAATGTTTCCATGGAGAACGCTAACAACAGAACCAGAAACACCGTTATCCTTTTGGTTCAGTCATCTTTCCTAAAGCACTACAAGAATCAATTTTAAGAAGCCCAATGTTTTCCAAACTTTCACCAATGGGCTCTGTAGGGTCCTCTAACAATATCTAAGAGACTAACTAGTTAGCCTCTTAAGACAAGGAGTTCTGATTGTTCTCTTTCAGGAAATCATAGCTGGTAATTTAGGATATTTTCTTCAGGGCCCAGCCAAAACCTAATACACAGTAATAATCATTGTTAACGGCATCTTTGACAACGATTAATCAGGTATCAAAGAGGTCTATAAATTGGGAGAAATTATGATCAAAGAGAAACATAGACCACAGATATTTAATTAATGCTCAATTATTTATGAGTTTAACTTTGGTTAACCTAATTTTCCTTCTTCTAGACAATTTCCAATTCATCTCCACAAAAGACCAGAATAAGCACCTTCCAATACAAGATTTATTGTGTTCCTTTAATTAAAAGCATACAGTGACTTCTACATTCACTCCACCAAGTTTTGCTAGGAGAGAAAAGGGGACATTATATTTTGTCTTGAATTAGCTCATCCTACTGGAAACACTTTGACGGCAGATTCTACAGTCTCGTCTTACATCCTCTACAGAATCAAGCCAAGGGAATCACACACAGTTACAGCTGGAAAAACATTTGCTCTGGATTAATACTTTTAGCCTTTACCACCAAGACTTTATCACCAAGATCTATCTTTACAGTCTCTAAACAGGAGACCTTCTTGCCTTCCCTTTTCATATTGACTAGGAAGGTAAAGGGAAGAACTGAGAAGTACCCAAAGTCAGCTAGCAGCCAGCACAGATAAATCATCTGTGGAGATATTGTTTCTTTCAAAAGATATAAACATAAGAGGAAGTCCTAGTGTTTGAAACAACTGTGCATAATAAAATTCCATGAAAACCTAGAACTCCAGATGCAGATCAGTAACATATTGGTTAAATAAGCTGTTATGCTCATGCAATGGACAAGTGTACATACATTAAGAAGAACGAGATACTCTTTTCTATGAGATTTTTTCACTGAGCTCATCAGTGCTGCAAAAACAATGTTACATAATACTTTTTCTTTAACATTATATCAGGCATCCTCATCTTGTCCTGCATTTATTGCCAGTGTTACTGAAGTTTATCATTTACCTCTTTCTCTTTTAGACATATAATTTCTTTTTATTTTGGAAGCATTCATCAATCCCTATTTTACTCTTTCTTTTAAATTACAAATGAATATTGAATTTTATAAAATATCTTTTGGGGGATATTTCAAGTGATTGTATACTTTTGCTCTCCTTGGACCTTGTTATATGGTAAATTATATTTTGTTATTTTATATTATGCTATTTATTATATATTGTATTATGTTTAGTAATTACATTTATTATATAATTACATTATAATTAAGGTAGCATTTTGTTTTAGATAGACAAAACAACCAGTGGAATAGGAAGCATCTTAAAATTAGATGCAAGAGCATAAGGGAATTGAGATTAAAATTAAATTCACGTTTTGGATCAGTAGCAAAAATTATTCAACAGAAGTGGGAAAATATGGCTATCATTACTAAATTCTAGAAACAGCAGCTAGTTAAAAGTTAAAAAAATAATGAAACTGTAAAAGTAACAGAAACCTGGGAGACTTGAAATAAATTACTCATGAGGAATACCTTTCTAAGATACAAAGAAAAAAGGATACATTTAATTATATAAGAATTAAATTTTTCCCCATGGCAAAATGCACTACAAAAGTCAGAAAACAAGCAAAAGAAGTTGGGAAATATATTTAGAAATGGATATGCTTTCTTTACAACTTTTGAGAGAAGCACATGTTTCTTTTTCCTTTAACCTGTTATGTGGGTATTAATCTATAATGTAAGTGCATGGTTCCTTTCCTTTAACCTGTAATGTGAGATTTAATCTATATGGTAAGGGCATGGTTCCTTTCCTTTCATCTGTAATGTGAGTGTCAACACGGGGCACTGTTTCCAAGCACAGACTTTGGATGTTCCTGCACTGGTCCCATCACTGACCATCCACAAAAACTTACAAATGTTGCTTTACTTTCCTGGGGGTTAGAGTCTTAGCTAAGAAATGGAAGGAAAATAGAACTTTCCCCCAGGGGTGATAGAAGGTTTAAAGGAGTAAATATGTAAGTGACTTAGCACAGTGCCTAGTACAAGAGAGATCAATATAAGTACTTATCAATTTTTTAAAGAGACAGATGAAAGAAACAAAGTGTGGTGATTTCAATCTATTGATATATATTCTTCTTTTTTTTTTTTCTTTTTTTTGCGGTATGCGGGCCTCTCACTGTTGTGGCCTCTCCCGTTGCGGAGCACAGGCTCCGGACACACAGGCTCAGCGGCCATGGCTCACGGGCCCAGCCGCTCCGCGGCACGTGGGATCCTCCCGGACTGGGGCACGAACCCGTGTCCTCTGCATCGGCAGGCGGACTCTCAACCACTGCGCCACCAGGGAAGCCCCTATTGATATATATTCTTGACATTAAACTACCTTTTCATTCATTGGATGACCTAACTTGCTCATGCTTTTTCTTACTCTAGTGAACTTGGGTAGCTAATATCATAGTTTAAAATTTTTGCTTTTACTTTTTTAACACAAGTAAATTTGACCTGTAAATTTCTTTTTCCTTACAGTCCTAATCTGTTTTCAGTATTAGGATTATATAGACTTCATAAGATGAATAAAGGAGCATTCTTCCTTTGCTACTCTCTAGAAGTTTTTCTTTGTTAATATTGATGTTATCTGTTGAATAGAAGTTTGATAGAATTCACCTCCCAAATGATCTGGCCGGGTCTGGTATTTTCTTGGTGAAAGACTGTAAACTATTAACTTAATTCCTTTACTGGTGAAAGAACTCCAGCTATAAATTTCCTCTTGTGTCAGTTTTGGTAAACTTTAGGAGCTAGGAAATTATCCACTTTACAGAAATGTTCAAATTTACTGGCATTTCATATATTCTCTGTTTGTACTCTCTGCTATAACATTGTCCTGATTCTTTCTGTATATTATTTACTTATGTTTTTGTTTTTCTTAATCAAAGTATGTTTTTTAAATCTTTTCAAAGAATATTCTTTTGACTTACTAAATCACCTCAATTTTATACTTTTTTCTGTTTTATTAAGTTCTGCTTATATCTTTATTATCTATTTTTTCTATGTTCTCCAGCGTTTATTGTTTTGCTCTTCTGATGTCAATTAAAACACTTGGTTATTAATTTTAATAAATCTTTTTAGTTATAAATAGTTGAACCTTTTTGATGATTCCAGCTTAGTTGTACGTATCTAAGGGTCAGCTCCTCCTCATAGTTGCTGGCCTAAGGCTTAGTTCACCCTATAGCAATGTATATATTGACATTTTTTCCCCTTGACTTTCTGTGTTTTGCTACTTCTCACTTTTCTTTGCAGAGAAGCCCTTTGAAATACCCTTAACTTATTTTACAGCCATAAGTCTTTAAAATAATGTATTTTTAAAGATAAATCTACTTATATAATTAGGCAGAAAATCTGATCTGCCATATTTTTTAAAACAGCATAATTTCACTCTTCTCCACGATTAATCTGCTGTATTACACGACCTTCGAGTTTTTAGCTTTATCAATGACATGTACTTTAAAAATGTTTGAAAGATCCTACCCAGTCTTTTAAAACATCCTTGCTCCTTGTTTCAGTTCTAGTTTTATGTATATTTTCTGCCTGGCACCTGATTATTCCAACATCTGATGGATGGCCTTGGGAATCTAATTCTGGTATTGATTGTTTTTGCTGATTCTCCACTTGTAGCTGATTTCTTCATTATTGTGTAACTTTAGATCATGAGCTCATGTTTAGCTAAACTTTATCTGTGGGAATGCTATAGGGCTGTGTTGAAGGTCTACCTCTCCAGAAAGGGTTTAGTTTTGTGTTTGGAATACCACCGATTTGGGAGCATTTTAAGTTAATTTCTTAGCTTCTGTTTGCAAGACCGCACATAAATTTGCAACCCAAACACTGTGAACACAGATCTGGGGTTTAGAATTCTCAAGATTTCCTACCTGTTTCCTACCCGGAGCAGAGGCCAAGAGAATTTGGTCTTAGTCTCCCTTTGCCAGCAGATACTTTTTTCTCCTGGCACACCCTTTCATTAAAGGTGAAGCTAGGGATAGATAGGTTTCTAACTTCCCACCTAGTAGGGATGGAGTCTTACCTCCTGCCTCCCATGTGGTCATGGCCATTTAAAAACAAGTCTCTGTACCAGGTGTGTCATTCAACTACAGCCTGTATTCCAAATCCAGACAGCTGCCTATTTTTTATGGCCTATGAGCTATGAATAATTTTCACATTTCAACTGGTAACATTTTAAATGGTTACCTAAGTACCTAAATAACATCCTCAATTTTGCCTCTTTGGTCTACAAAGCCTAAAATATTTGCCATTTGGCTCCATAAAAACAGGATTTCCAGCTTCTGTTTTAAGCTATAAAGATCTTCAATCCACTCTTAATAGAGCTATAACTCTCACACATGTACCACCCTTCTTTCATGGGTCCTGGAAATTTCTACTGCAAACTTCAAAAATCAACCACGCACTTAAAAATAAGTTGTGTACATTTAACCTAGCATACCTAGCCCTTTCCTTTTAGGAGAGCTTTTCAAGTAATCTTGTCCACCGTATTCTTCAGAGCTTCATTAATAATGGCAAAAAATTAAAACAACTTAACATTCAACAAATGGGAATTGTTCATAACAATTATAGAAGCACATATAGTAGAAAACTATAAACTGTTATTGAAACAGTGAGACATAACTAGTTTTATTCTTAGAGAACTATGTTTATTTAGGTCCCTTTTGTTTAAATAAGTATATTTCTGTATATATATGTATATAGTCATGTATTTATATACACATACATTATTTGTATGATATATTTATATAAACATATGAAATACATACCTATACACATACCTTTGATTTATATTTGTATACATACACAGGAATATAATTATATATTATATATTTATATACATTGAACTGAAAACTGGTATTATACATATATATCATTTATAAATATGTGTATATGTGTATGTGTAGAAAAGCAGGTTGAGAGATATGTAAGCATGAGTTAGACAGGGTTCAAGACTTTAAAGGTAGTTATGTGTAGGTACTGAGGTTAAGGCCAATTTGATTGAAAATATTGCATATTTTTACATCAATTGTTATGATGAACAGATTCCTATGGAAATAAAATTATAAATAGCTATACATACTCGTATGTGTAATATATAATTAAAATATATATAGTTTTATATATGTATTATATGTATATTATATAATACAATTGTCTTATACTAATACATTATATATTGTGTTATATAGAATATATTAACTACAGTGCATTATATCAGATAATAATAACTACATATTTATATATTATAATATAATTGTTTTATAATCAATATTATAGGATATATCATGTTAATATTATGAACATATTAACCATATAAATACATTTCATTACTCATATATTTTGTATATAATATATGCCAGGCAAAAAATATATTAATATAATACATAATTGTTATACATTAATGTAAATATTAATATATTACATTTATACATGAATATAATATTTAATATTGGTATATTTATATTATATTTAAAATATACATAGCTAATGCTCTTTAAAGCCATCTGCTACAAGAAGTAGAATGAGACCAGGAGTATGGCCAAAGCAAATTCTAAAAATATTAGATTACTTATATTCATTTATATGTCATTTTCCTGGAATGTGCATCTGGCTATTAGAGAAGACACACAGCAAAATCAACAAAAAGTGCCCAAGAGGACATAGGACCCATTATTTATTGGAACCTCAAAGGAGACACAGTGCTATTCAGTCCCCCATCAAAGAGCCAAGAGCAAACCTTGAAGCACCCAGTAAAAGCCAATTCAAACAAAAAAGCTTTTCCACTTAAACTGGAAGAAGTTAAGTTCCCAAGAGACCCCCTACATCAACCACTGAAGCTCATTTGGCAGTAAAAACAATAATGTTCACCGAACAACAAGAAACCCAAAACAATAGTTGTTTTACCAAAAACAAAAAAAAAGCAGCTAATTAGTGTCTTTCCTGTTTGAAAGAAGGGGGTGGGAAGTGGGCAGAAGACCTGACAGGAAAGATAAAAAGAAAAGGAAAAGGAAAATAACAGTTTCCAGTTTGACACTCAAGCTGTCTTCTGCATCCATTTCGTCAAGACCACCAAGTCAATGTGGAGGCTTTTTCCTCCTTCCCTTTTCTTTTCATGAGACCGATCACAACCAGCACTGCAGATTCCATCCAATTAAGGAATGCTGTTGCCTACATGTGTGAGTGAGCTGTGAGTAAAGTACTGAAGTAGAGGACACCTAAAGTGAAACG
>NW_021703774.1:30580766-30583074 GCF_005190385.1 Monodon monoceros | reverse complement strand
TGAGCTGTGAGTAAAGTACTGAAGTAGAGGACACCTAAAGTGAAACGTCTTCATGAATGTCCACGTGGCTGAGCAGCAAGTTAACCTTTCACAGATGTGCTGAAGAAGAAGAGTTGGGTTTTATTTTATTTACTTCTCCCTGGACTGTGTTGAATGACTGTCATCGACAAGTTCAGGCTACTTTTTGCTGAGGATTAAAGCACTGGGAGAGCTGAGAGAACACTGAACAGTACAGCTGTCTTTTTCTTGACCAGTTCACCTTAGTTTCCCAAACTCTAAGTCTTTCCCTAATTCCTTCTCCTTTTTATTGTAGTAAAATGAACATAACACAAAATCCACCATTTTGATCATTTTACAATTCACTGTACCATTCCGTGGAATTTACTACTGTCACAATGTTGTGCAACTATCACCACTGTCCAACTACAAAACATTTTCATCACCCCAAGAGGAAACATACACCCATTCTGAGGAGTCATTCCCTATTTCCCTCTCTTCCAAACCCCTGGAAACCACTAATGTATAATATTTTCCGTGTGTATGGATTTGCCACTGCTGGACATTTCATAAATATGGAACCATACAATATAGAGCCTTTCGTGCCTGACTTCTTTCACTTAGTTGCATCCATGATGTAGCATGTATCAGTAATCCATTCACTTTTATGGCTGAATTCCCTGATCCTGTTTTCTTCATACTGTTTGAATACAAAATTTAAAATAAGTTGAGAGTGAAGCTCTGTTTTAAGGGCACATCTACGAGGCCAATTCTTTTAAAAAAGGTGAAAATGGAGATATTGTTGTGAAATGATAATCGTTGAGAAGCCTCAGCCAATTTGATAATGAAAAGTTTGGGAAATGTTGCAAAAAATTATCTGCTTTATATTAAAAGCCTTTTAAGCAAGGATTCAGGAGATTGTCTTTTTCTTGCAGGTAACTTAAATGAGTCAGAAGGAAATAACTGCCCTTTAAAACAGATTTTGAAAGGATTCTATTTATTCTTAATAGACGAATGGGAGTACAGGTAGTTCACATCCAATATGGACTCCCTGTCCAAACACTGTTTATCGTTTTAGCCACCACTATCGAATTATATTTCTTGAGAGTAAGGCAGCTCAATTCCTGCATATTACTTTTTAAAATTCATCTATCAAATCTATTAATACAGTATAAACAAGAGATGTTCATGCTTCAGTGCAGTTCAAATATCAGGTATAAAGAACCCCCAGTAAGAATCCTATATCACTTGCCAGAATGTGGTCAGCTCTGGGGTGCTTTGCTAGCTGAAAGACACTTTCATTGTTAAGAGGATGGAGGCTGTTTAAGAGGGATGAGAGCCAAAAAATGTTAACTACATGTATGTGTTAAGAACAGTGCTAGGTTATCTCATATTCTATATCAGTCAAGGCTCACCATTTTACATATGTGAAAAGCAAAGTTAAAAGTGTTTTAGTAGGGCTTCCCTGGTGGCACAGTGGTTAAGAATCTGCCTGCCAGTGCAGGGGACACGGGTTTGAGCCCTGGTCTGGGAAGATCCCATGTGCCACGGAGCAACTAAGACCATGCGCCACAACTACTGAGCCTGCGCTCTAGAGCCCATGAACCACAACTACTGAAGCCCACACATCTAGACTCCGTGCTCAGCAACAAAGAGAAGCCACCACAATGAGAAGACCGCACACCTTAACAAAGAGTAAGCTCCCACTCACGGCAACTAGAGAAAGCCCGCGCATAGCAAGGAAGAGCCATCGCAGCCAAAAATAAATAAATAAATCTATTTTAAAAAAAGTGTTTTATTAACTTACTAAAAGGCATGCAATCAGTAAATTTGAGCAAGAATTCAATCCCAAATCTGTCACATTGAAGTTTAAGCTAATACTTGAGATTAATAAAAACAGCACTAAATTAAAAGTTCAGAGATATATTTTTATTTCATACTGTTTCACTAACACTCTTCGGAGAGAAATCATTTCATTTATATGGGCCTTAGTTTTCACAACTATAATAGTTGGAAGCTTGACTAGATGATCTGTATGTAGTCTTCCAATTCTAAAATGTTCCACTCATTTGGATTCCTACAATAATTGCCCTTGCAATACATGCATGCTGCCACCAAGTAGCCGTAGAGACTATTAGTTCCTTTTATTTCCCTAGTGGGGAGTGCATTTTGACATCAGACTTACCGGTCAATAGTACAACCTGTTAATATAACTATAAAATAACAAAATAATCTGGTATTATTTCCTGTAAAGCAGAAGCTTCACATTGTCTGTGAATCATATCAGAATCACCTGTAGGTTTGTTTTGTT
>NW_021703774.1:30576408-30580666 GCF_005190385.1 Monodon monoceros | reverse complement strand
TTTTTATTTCTCTTAGGTATATATTTAGTAGTGGAACTGCTGGGTCATAGGGTAACTCTATGTTTAACACTTGCAGGAACTCTCAAGCTGTTTTGTAAAATGGCCGCACCATTTTACATTCCCACCAGCAATGTATGTGGGTTTCAATCTCTTCCCTTACAGCCTAGCATGTCATCTATGCTGGAAAACGTTTCACATGTAGTTGAGCAGGATGAGTATTTTACTGTTTGGTTGAGTGTTCTGTAAACATTTATTAGGTCTTGTTAATTCATAGTCTTGTCCAAGTCTTCTATATCGTTGTTGATCTTCTGCCTAACTGTTCTATCCATTATTGACCGTGGAGCACTGAAGCCTCTACCTAATGTTGTGTGCAATTATCTATTTCTTCCTTAAATTCTTCATGGATTTTGGTATTTTCCTCTTCATGTATTTTGGTTTTATCTTATTCAGGGAAAATATGTTAAAAATTTTTGTATCTTCCCTTTTTTTTATCATAAAATGTCCCTTTTCTTATCTAGTAACTTTTTTGTTTGTTTTAAAGTCTATTTTTTCTGGTATTAGTATAGCCACTTCAGCAATGCTTACGGTTGCTATTTGCATGATGTATATTTTTTCATCCTTTTACTTTGTACACATTAGACTTTTGAATCCAAGCAGTGTCTCCTATAGAAAACATTTTTTAATACCCAGTTTGACAATATCTGCCTTTTGATTGTATTGTTTAATTCATTTACATTTAGTTTTTATTATTGACATGGCAGGATTTATTTATGTCTATCATTTTACCTTTGGTTTTCTACATGTCTCATGTTTTTGTTTTTTTGTTATTGTTGTTGTTCCTCCATTTTCCTTTTATAGTAAGTAGATATTTTCTACTGTAACATGTAATTCCTTTAATGATTTTTAACCACATTGTTTGAGTAATGGCTGCACTAGGGCTTATGTAATACATTTTCTCAGAATCTCTTCAGATTTTTACTAGGTTCATTCCAGATAGAAACCGAAACTGTACTTCTATAGAGCTGTATGCCTTCCCTCTTTTTTGTTTTTATTACATTTATATATGTTACATACTTAACAACATATTATTATAATTATTACTTCACACGCTTATTTTTTAAAGGAGCTTAGAGAAGAAAGTGTAGCAAATAAATATTTTTGAGTTTGTTGTGTTAATCTGTTTACCATTTCTGGTTCTCTTCCTTTCTTCCTGCAGATTCAGCTTATGATCTACTGTCATTTTTATTCTAATACAGCTTTGTTCTCACTGCCTTCTTTGTGCCATATCATCAAATATATGATATTTCTTTATGTTATATACAGAACAATCCAAATATAGTCATATTGTTTAGGCACTTACTTTTTAAATTAGTTAAGAGAAGAAAGGAGAAGGAATTTGAAATTACATTATATTTTATAATTCCCTACACAACTGCTCTAGTCAGCATTCTTTGTTTTGTTTTTATGGCTTGAGTTACTGTCTGCTATCATTTGAAGAACTTCCACTAGTATTGCTTGTGAAGCCCGTCCGCTAACAATGAATTCACTCAGTTTCTATTTCTGTTTCTGTGTTATGGTATAATATTGATGATAAGTTGTGGAGTGGTAGGAAAAACTAAAATGCGATGTACTGTATGATGTATGTTTTACTGAAGTGTCTTGGTCAAATTATAATGATTTATGATAGAAATCACATAAAGCAAGCATCACAATTCTCCAGGAATGTTCTGTAGAATTCTAATGTTAATGATGAATATGTGAATCCCAAATCTTTCATTTGTATTGACCTTATCTCATTAATTCTTCTCCCAACAATGCCATAACTAGAGTTGAGTTCTAAAGTGTACCTTCCTCTTTTCCAATAGAAATGGTCCCACAATTTCAAAAAGTTCTCAAAAGTGAAAAAGCGCACACGTTTATCACGTTTGCAAATGCCAATGAAAATGCTAAGGTAACACTGTCCAAAATGCAATATTCTTCTGTGAGAGCACCCAACTTTAAACAAATACACATATTCTAAATACAGCTTAGATCTGTGACATGTTTTGGCCAATGAAGTGTGAGCAGACATGATGGCCTTCAATGAGCAGCAGAGGCCTTAAGTGGGCTTGTGCAGTTGGGCTCACCTCTTATGTTTCAGTGAACTTTGTGAGAAGACAGGGCCTGGAAGCTGCGGCCTCACAGTTGGGCTCCAGAGGAAGATGTGTGTTACAGACCTCAAACTGACCCAAAACACGGAGCAAAACCAGCCATCTAGAGGTCTAAAAGAGAGCCACTGCAGCTAGCCCATGGGTCCAAGAAAAATAAATTTTTGTTTGTGTAACTGAGTTTGGTGCAATTTGTTCCAAAGCATTATCAGAGCAAGAGCTGACTAACACAACATCCTCCAAATCATTGTTATGTAAATGGCTGCCACCATGCCTACAAGTAAGGCAATTGTGTGCTCAAATCGTGAGAATTCTTGAACTCTTGGTGCCTCTCCAACACAATGTACATGACTAAATTTCCACAAATAAGTTCACTAATATACCACAAAGATCTCCCTAAACTTGTATTAAATGTAATGCAAAGTTCTTCCTTTTCATTTTCTGCTTCTACATAATTAAAATGCTTTTTATCAACGTAAAATGGCTCTTGCCCTTTGGCTTCTGTCGTTAGTCTTTTGAACACCTTGGCTTTTCAGCTCCTAGGCTGTAAGATTTGAATCAGCAAATGCCCCAAGGAGAAACTTGCGTCTGTGTTTCCCTTCTCTCCAGAACTTGGCCCACATGTCTTGGTGTCTCTCTAATATTCAGATGCCAGCGAACAGATGTTTTCTTACTTTATCCAGGTTTCCTAAAATTTCTTTAGACTTCACCTGATCTTATGTTATTATTCAACTATCATCTCAATTACCCCTAGGAAGAAAATTTACAATTTATAGAGAAAAGGGAACCCTGGTACACTGTCGGTAGGAATGTAAACTGGTGCAGCCACTGTGGAAAACAGTATGGAGGGTCCTCAAAAACCTAAAATTAGAACTACCATATGACCTCGCAACTCTACTCCTGGTTATAAATCCAAAAAGAACAAAAACACGTGTTTTCAAAAAGATGTATTTGAAAAGATACATGCACCCCAATGTTCAGAGCATCAGTATTTACAATTACCAAGATATGGAAGCAACCTAAGTGTCATCAAGAGATGAATGGATAAAGAAGATGCTGTACATATAACCAATGGCATACTACTCAGCCTTAAAACAGAACAAAATTTTGCTATTTGCAGCAACACAGATGGACTTGGAGGGCATTGTGGTAAGTGAAATAAGTCAAACAAAAACAAACACTGTAGGATATCACCTATATATGGAATCTAAAAAATACAACAATCTACCGAATATAACAAAAGAGAAGGAGAGTCACAGATATAGAGAACAAACTAATGGTTGCCAGTGCAGAGGAGGAGGGGGCAATACAGGGGTGGGGAAGTGAGAGATATAAACTACTGGGTGTATGACAGGCACAAGGATGTATTGTACAACACAGGGAATATAGCCAATATTTTGTAATAACTGTAAATGTAAAGTAACCTTTAAAAAGTATATAAAATTGTTTAAAAAAGAAATTATACTGAAAATTGGAAACAATTTAAATGTCCATCAACAGGAAAATGCACATATAAATTATTGTATTTCCCTTCATGGGAATCCTATATGGTGAGGAAAGTACATGAACTAGACAGATCTTTACGTGTCAGCATGGATGAACCTAGCAAAGATAACACTACATAAAGCAAATAACAAGAGAAAACATAGTAGACTACTATATGCAGTTTAAGAATACTTAAACATGTAGCCTAAATAGAAAGACATCCATGCCAGTGATGGAGACCAAGTTCAGAAGAGTGGTTACCCAGGGTCAGCTGGGGAGTGGCTGTGTTTGGGAAAGTGGTCACACAAGGCTCTTCAACAGGAATGGTAATGTTTCACTTCACACGCTGGCTGGAGGACGGAGGAGTGTCTGCGATCTTATAATGTGACCACGCTGCATGCAAAAGCCATTACTGACCACATCTAGGGGATATGATGCACGATAGCTAGTAGTGGGTGGAGGCATCCAGAAGGTGGTGGTAGAAGAGGAACGTTGTACACGTAACGCCTAAGGCCTGACCAGAGGACGACCACTGCTCTAGAAACTGGACACAAATCCAACTTCTACGGCCAATGTTAAAAGACAAACTGAGGCATATTTAAAATTTTAACACTTTATGTGCGCAA
>NW_021703774.1:30567947-30576308 GCF_005190385.1 Monodon monoceros | reverse complement strand
GGTGTCAAATGAAAAATAACACCCTGGGAAGGAGGTGTGTTGTCCATAGGTTCAGTGTCAGACCTTTTGCCTGCTGCAGCCGTTAATGGGCTGCTGGGGAATACAGAAAGCGAGTGGAAAATGACACCTTGGGAAAGAGGTGTGGTGTCCATTAGTTCAGTGTCAGAGCTTCTGCCTGCTGAATCCTTAAGTGTGGGTCTGGGGAAAACAGGCATCAAATTAAAAATGATACCCTGGGAAGGAGGTGTTATGTCCACAGGTTCAGTGTCAGAGCTTCTGCCTGTTGAAGACGACAATGAGTGGATGGGGAAAACAGGAGCCGAATGGAAAATGACAGCGTGGGAAGGAGGTGTGTTGTCCATAGGTTCAGTGTCAGAGCTTCAACCTGTTGACGTACCCATGACGGCTGAAGCCCAAAATAGGGTGCTCAGGAAAACAGGAGCCAAATTCAAAATGACAGCCTGGGAAGAAGTTGTTTTGTCCATAGGTTCAGCGTCAGAGCTTCTCTCTGCTGACGACGTAAATTGGGGTCTGGGGAAAACAGGAGTGGAATTGATACTGACAGCCTGGGAAGGAGGTGTGTTGTCCATAGGATCATTGTTAGAGATTCTGCCTTCTGAAGGCGTAAATGGGGGGCTGGGGAAAACAGGAGCCAAGTGGAAAGTGAAAGCCTGGGAAAGCGGTGTTTTTTGTATAGGTTCAGTGTCAGAGCTTCTTCCTGCTGAAGCTGTAAAGTGGGGCTGGGGAAAACTGGAAGCGAATGGAAAATGACAGCCTGCGAACGAGTTTTGGTGTCCTTAGATTCAGTGTCAGAGCTTCTGTCTGCTGAAGCCATAAGTGTGAGGCTTGGCAAACCAGGTTTAAAATTTAAAAAAAGCACCCTGGGAAGGAGATGTGTTGTCCATAGTTTCAGTGTTAGAGCTTCTGCGTGCTGAAGCCGTAAATGGAGTGGTGGGGAAAACAGGAGCCCAACGGAAAATGACAGCCTGGGAAGGAGGTGTGGTGTCCATAGGTTCAGTGTCAGAGTTTTTGACACTTGAGGCCATAAAAGGCGGCCTGGATAAAACAGGAGCCGAATGAAAAATAACAGCCTGGGAAGGAGCTGTGTTGTCCGTAGGTTCAGTGTCAGAGCTTCTACCTGCTGAAGCCCTTAATGGGGGGCTGGGAAACAGGAGCCAATAGAAAATGACAGCCTGAGAAGGAGGTGTGGTGTTCATATGTTCAGCGTCAGCGTTGCTACCTGCTGACGTACCCATGACGGCCGATGCCCTACTTGGTGGTTGAGGAAAACAGGAGCCAAATGGGAAATGACAGCCTAGGAAGGCGGTGTGTTGTCCATAGGTTCTGTGTCAGAGCTTCTGCCTGCTGAAACTGTAAATTTGCGGCTGAGGAAAACAGGAGCCGAATGGAAAATGACAGCCTGGGAAGGAGGTGTGTTGTCCATAGGTTCACTGTCAGAGCTTCTTCCTGCTGAAGCCGTAAATTGGGGGCTGGGGAAAACAGGAGCCCAATGGAAAGTGACAACCTGAGAAGGAGGTGTTTTGTCCATAGGTTCACTATCAGAGCTTCTGCCTGCTGAAGCCGTAAAGGGGTCCTGGGAAAAACAGGAACCAAATGGAAAATGACAGCCTGGGAAGGAGGTGTGGTGTCCATAGGTTCGTGTCAGAGCTTCTGCCTGCTGATGACGTAAATGGGGGTCTGGGGAAAACAGGAGTCAAATGGAAACTGACAGCCTCGGAAGGATGTGTGTTGCCCATAGATTAAGTGTCAGAGCTTCTGCCTGCTGAAGCCGAAAATGGGGGGCTGGGGAAAACAGCAGCCGAATGGAAAGTGACAGCCTCGGAAGGAGGTGTTTTTTCTATAGGTTCATTGTCAGAGCTTCTGCCTGCTGAAGCCATAAAGTGGGGCTGAGGAAAACAGAAGCCGAATGGAAAATGACAGCTTGGGAAGGAGGTGTGTTGTCCATAGTTTCATTGTCAGACCTTCTGCCTGCTGAAGCCGTAAATGGGGGGCTGGTGAACACAGGAGCCAAGTGGAAAATGACACCTTGGGAAAGAGGTGTGGTGTCCATAAGTTCGGTGTCAGAGCTTCTGCCTGCTAAATCCTTAAGTGTGGGTCTGGGGAAAACAGGCATCAAATTAAAAATGATACCCTGGGAAGGAGGTGTGTTTTCCACAGGTTCAGTGTCAGAGCTTCTGCCTGTTGAAGACAACAGTGGTTGGATGGGGAAAACAGGAGCCGAATGGAAAATGACAGCGTGGGAAGGAGGTGTGTTGTCAATAGGTTTAGTGTCAGAGCTTCAACCTGTTGACGTACCCATGACGGCTGAAGCCCAAAATGGGGTGCTCAGGAAAACAGGAGCCGAATGGAAAATGACAGCCTGGGAAGGAGGTGTGGTGTCCATAGGTTCAGTGTCAGAGCTTCTTCCTGCTGAAGCCGTAAATTGGGCCTTGGGAAAACAGGACCCGAATCGAAAATGACAGCCTGGGATGGAGGTTTTGTGTCCATAGTTTCAGTTTTGGAGCTGCTACCTGCTGAAGTACCCATCACGGCATAAGCCCTAAATGGTGTGCTCAGGAAAACAGGAGTCTAATGGAAAATAACACCCTGGGAAGGAAGTGTGCTGTCCATAGGTTCAGTGTCAGAGTTTCTGCCTGCTGAAGCTGTAAATGGGTGGCTGGGGAAAACAAGAGCCGAATGGAAAATGACATCCTTGGAAGGAGGTGTGTTGTCCATAGGTTCAGTGTCACAGCTTCTGCCTGCTTAAGCCGTAAATTAGAGGTTGAAGAGAACAGGGGCCGAATGGAAAATGATAGCCTAGTTAGGAGGTGTGTTGTCCATAGGTTCAGTGTCAGAGCTGCTGCCTGCTGAAGCACTGATGACGGCGAAGCCCTAAATGGTGTTCTGGGGAAAACAGGAGCTGAAGCAGTAAATGGGCGGCTGGGGATAACAGGAACAGTAGGGGGAGAGGCTCTCTGCTTCCCATCAGACGTCCCACATATGGGCTGAATGTTGGTTTGGAGTCCAAAGGGATGGTTAAAATTTGGGGTGTCTCAGGGGACCATCGGCACAGTTGGGGTGATAGACACTGGGACCTCTGCAGGGTGCCTCTGGTCCACCCTGCGACCTGGGGGAGACCTAAACATAGCAGCTTTGGAAGAGGCAGTAGTGTCCATGTAGACATCAGTGTGTGCAGTAGACTGGAAGGTGAAACTTCCAGATGTCGTGACCATTCTCGTGGAAGGGATTGCCATAGAAGTCATGGGCTGCCCAGTTAAAATGGGATTGATGGTAGGGACTGGAAGAGGGGTAGGTAAGTATAAAGGAGGGGTAAAATCTGTAGAAATGCGTGTTGGGGGTTCCTTTTCATGGGATGGTGGCTGGAAGGAGAAAGCTGGGATGCTAGGAGGTGGAGGGAGGTCAGAAATAAGAGGTGTGTGGCTGTGACTGAATGAAAAGGGCCTTCATTCTTCTTTAGTGGAATTCCCCAAATGGGATCAGAAGCTGAAGCAGGAAGAGAATCAGCAGGACTGGCAACTTAGGGACTGTGTATCTTGTTTCCTGATCAATATTAGGTGTTGGGGAAGGAGGAGGGACAGACAGGATGGGGGATGTGGAATATAGGTTGGCCAAGTAGGTGGTAGTAGCAGGGACCTGCAAAGTGTGAGCGGCCGGGGGCAGGGAGTCTACAGTCTGTGAGGCAGGTGGGGAGAGAGAAGAGGCAGGCTGAGGGGCACTGCAGTCTTCCTTGACCGTCCTTATATTATTCAGGATCTTGTTCCACTGACACTCAGTGTTCTTCTCCATGGTACCTGGGTTTTTGGCAGCAGCTAAGCGTGGAAGCTTAGGAGGGAGCAGCTCACCTCGATCCCATGTCAATGCCTCAATCCCCGATGGGGACGACCTCAGACCTGGCAGCAGCAGAAAAAGTGGCAGGGGAATCTTCCTCTTGTAGGGCCTACTGCTGGTAGATACCAGGGAAGAGGAGCTTTTTGATTGGATGTGTGAAGACTTTTCACACTGCAGCTCCTTCCCAGACATCAGTGAGCCTGGTGACCTGGGCCAGTGGTCTTCACCCAGCACTTCTTTTGTTGACCTCTCCAGCAGCAGGGAGAAGCATGCAGTTGGGGCAGAGAACACCATGGCACGGGATGGGACCTTCACCTCCCTCTACTTTGGGGAAGGAAGTGGGAGGTGACTGGATGGTAGCGGCTTCCTAACGTTGACTACTTGCTTAGGGCAGAAGTAGTATTTGGAGTACTCTGATAGTTATCCTAATAGATAACATTTTGTTCATTTAAATAGTGTTAATGAGAGAGCTGGGAACTAGGGACACACAGCATCAAGAGTTTTATAATGCATTCTGTAGAGTTCTTTTTAAGTGTGTACAAATATAAAAATATATGCATGCATATACACCTCTGTTACTTTATTTAGTGCTTTACAAGAGTCCTCAGGGAAGGGGTAGTAGCAACTATCAGTATCCTTCCTTTATGATGAGCTTAATTTACTCAAAATTACATCAAAATTTATTAGTAAGTGTGAAACTAGACTTAGTTATTTAGTAGAGCCTCCCTAGAAACCTATGACGTTAATAAAACCAACAAAAATGTGTTCAGTTTCCAATGATCACACACTACAGACTGAATTATGAGCCATCCTTTTTTTTTTTTTTCCACTATGTGGGCCTCTCACTGTTGTGGCCTCTCCCGTTGCGGAGCACAGGCTCCGGACGCGCAGGCTCAGCGACCACGGCTCACAGGCCTAGCCACTCCGCGGCATGTGGGATCTTCCCGGACTGGGGCACAAACCCGTGTCCCCTGCATCGGCAGGCGGACTCTCAACCACTGCGCCACCAGGGAAGCCCTGGGCCATCCATTTTAATGAAGGGAGGAGGTGATTTAACAAATACAGAGCAAACAGAGTATTAAGTTTTGTCCTCCATTAATATTAGTAACTGATAAAGTGGGCTCCAACGCCTTCAAGATAGCTTGAGACTATCATCTCTGTGTCATGGGCAGGGGGATGTTCAGCCAGGATGTCTTTCTCTGTCACTGAGAAAAATTTCCATAATATATAATGATACTTACTGAAACAGATATGGGGCATTTGGGTAATTAGGAATCTGTTAGCATATTTTTCTCTCTTCTCTTTTTCATATATGTCATCTTTTTCAGTAGAAGTGTTTGGCTAATATTGGGAAGTAACACGAGTAAGAAAGGATATGATAAGATTCCTTGGACATTCTTGTTTTTTAGAAAACTGCTTTCTTTCTGTGTTAGAAGTAGGTTCAGATTCAAATGGAAAGCATGGCCTTCCAGAGCTGTTAACACCTTCACTTAGTCTTGGATGTGAGCAGTAGCACAGAATTCTGGTGGAACTCAGTAAGACTCCAAATGGGTACCAAATAAGCATGTCATAGAAAGCACAGCATAAGCAGGGTGAAAACTAGATGTGAATGGGGCAGCAGGAATGGTGGCAGACACACATATTGCACATGTCTCCTCTGATCATGCGTATATTTTATTGTCCTATAAATTTTACTTACAGAACGTAAGTTCAAAGATAAAATCATTAAGAATTTCAAGACAGCAATAGCAGAGCATGAAACCAAGCAAGGGTGGGGCCCTTCTGAGCATGGTTCATGCAGGACTTGATCGACTGGTAAAAGAGCCAAGGCTCTGGGATACCCACACCATGTCAGTGACAGAAGTCCAAGCTACAGATATTGAAGCAGCCCTCACTGCCACTCAGGCACAGAAAGGCCTGTCACTGAGAATGAACTAAAATGTAAATTTAGGAGGATAATTTATGGATATTTATGACTTTGGATTTTTAACCCACAATAACAAGAAAACTCCATTTCAAAAGAAAGTGTGAGGTCTTCACATTTGCTTTGGTTGTTGAGGGTCCTTTGTGGTTACATATCAATTTTGGAGTCGTTTCTTCTATTTCTGCAAAAATAGGGGATTTTGATAGGCATTGCATTAAATCTGTAGATAGCTTTGTATAATATGGACATTTTAACAATAGTTCATGAACATAGGATGCCTTTCCATTTATTTATGTCTTCCTTAATTTCTTTCAATAACGCTGTAGTTTTGTTTTGTTTTGTTTTGTTTTCTGTGGTACACGGGCCTCTCACTGTTGTGGCCTCTCCCGTTGTGGAGCACAGGCTCCGTACGCGCAGGCTTAGTGGCCATGGCTCACGGGCCCAGCCGCTTCACAGCATGTGGGATCTTCCCGGACCAGGGCACAAACCTGCGTCCCCTGCATCGGCAGGCGGACTCTCAACCACTGCGCCACCAGGGAAGCCCAACGCTGTAGTTTTCAATGTACAAGTCTTTCATGTCTTTGGTTAAGCTTATTCCTAAGTATTTTATTCTTTTAGATGCTATTGTAAATGGAATTGTTCTCCTAATTTCTTTTTCAGATTCTTCATTGTTAATGTTCAGAAATGCAAGTGATGTGTATATGTTGATTTCATATTGTGCAAACTTTGCTAAGTTGTTTTATTCTAATAAATTTTTGTGAAATATTTAACATTTTCTGTATCTTTTTCAATAGTTTCCCTTTCAGCCTAAGTGTATCCTTAAATCTAGGGGACATTTTGACCACCATCTGAGGCTTTCATGTTAATTCTCAACTTATTCAGAGTCTTACTTGGTTAATGTTCTCCTCATTGTTTGCCAGTTTGGAGAATCCAACAAAATGTTCTACTCAAGGTGAGACCTCTTTTCTCTTCCACCTCTGAACCTGAATATCGCTTATTACTTACTTCATTCTCTTAGAACTTAGCATTCACAGTTTAAATGGTGATCTTTCTTAAAGGAGGTCAACGTGCTCACCGAATTCAAGACCTCTCGTGAGTTGTGTCAAGTGCGTAGGAATCATATTAACTTCTTGACTGTTACCCCCCTGGAAACATTCCTAAAGTGGCATTTGAGCTTGATATTCAGGTTTATTGGACACCGCATTAAAGAGTTTAAGAGAATAAGAGTAAGCTGGTCTTTCCTAAAGCAGACTTTATCCAAGGGTGACCTTGTAGTCACCTGCATCAGGCTTATCCTCATTGAGTCATTGAGTGCCCTCAACCCCCCTAAACTGTAAACTCCTTATAGACAAGGCTTATGTTTTATAGCTCTTGTTCCCCTTCCCTATACCTAAACATGGCTGGAATAGAAGGTGCCTCTACGAACAGGTGTTGCTTTATTTTAAACTACATTTAGTACATGTATATGTTCATTTCCCTCTGGGAAAGGAGGCTGCATTCCACAGGATTCAAATATCAAGCCTTTAAACTTTCTTGAACCCATAGATATATAAATAGTTGCATAACTATCCTCCCCCTATACAACTCTAAGATGGTCATATCAAAGTATGGTCATTAATTTTTTTTTTGTCTTTTTTTGTTTTTGCGGTACGCGCGCCTCTCATCTTTGTGGCCTCTCCATTGCGGAGCACAGGCTCTGGACACTCAGGTTCAGCAAACATGGCTCAGGGGCCCAGCCGCTCCGCGGCATGTGGGATCTTCCCGGACCAGGGCATGAACCCGTGTCCCCTGCATCGGCAGGCGGACTCTCAACCACTGCACCACCAGGGAAGCCCCCATTAATTGTTTTTAATTGCAAACAGATAATAAGCAAAGTGAAAGGAACTTCTTCCACCAAAGTAAAGGCCAAAGTTCAAAAAGTCAAATTAATATGGGGTTTGTTACTATTCTAAATAATAAAGAACACTGACAAGAAATATCACAGTGCTGGTTGCTATTATCATCTTTTCATTTTCCATTACAGTTTATATTATCTTCATGGGATATCACTGAAATTATCAAGGTTTCTTAATAGTCAAATTAAAAAACAAAATCCCTTGAAATGCCAATACAAAGAAAAATGAGTCAAAACATGAAAAACTGTTTTAGACAAGTTGACAACATATATTCTTTGCTCATTTCTCTTTTTGAGAGAAGTTCCATCTTATTCACACCCACATGTACAATAGACTGAATAAAACACAACCCCATCACTCAATGCTGATAAAAAAAGGAAAGACAAGCTGGTTCCAGAAAATTCCTCTATTTATTCCTAGTATCTGGTTGCATCTGGCAAGAAAGAGCATTTTGAAGTATTCTCTAAATTTTTGTATTTTATTTTATAACAATTTGCTTATTTATCTCAATGTAAATATTAAAAACGCATGAGAAATATTTTAACATTTGGCATTTGACGATTCCTATCTATTTCCTTAATGTTTCCTTTGCGTTCTATGATGATCTTTTGGGCTAGACGGCACATACCACTCTCATGCTCCCCAGACTCTACAGCCCTATACACGTGCAAAATAGCTTGTGGGGATGTGTTA
>NW_021703774.1:30565973-30567847 GCF_005190385.1 Monodon monoceros | reverse complement strand
GGGGGGGACCTTGTCTTTGTGCTACAAAGTCCATGTTTAATTTTTAAAAATTATTTAATATGATTTTCTTTTCATATGAAACATGAAACTTGACCAGTTTCAGAACTAATTATCCCATTATTATAGGACTATGGGAATTAACTCTTTGATTTTCAAAAGAGAAAGTTAGATTTTTATTTTTTTAATTAAAATTAATGATAATATAGAGAAATTTTAAGAAAAAAACTTAGAAAATTATGAAATGTTAGAGTAGGAGAAATCTATGTTTCATGTAGAGTTACCCCCTTTCATTTTATAAATGAGCACCTACAATTTGTAGCACCTAAGTGATTTATTAGTAAATGGCAGAGTACGACAAGACCCTAGAGCATCTACCCGCATTCCTTGTCATTTTAGATGTGTTGTATTCATTTCCTTCACGAGTAGACCAGGAGATTGTATTTCTAATAGCAATGATGGACACTGGGGAAGACCAAGAAGTTTACACACTGGGACCACAGAATAGCAGATTCAGAATGCACTGAGAACCCTTTCAGCTCTTCTCCGTTTTGACAAGACACTACAAGGATGGTATCAAAGTGTTTAATTATATAAGCCCACAACAATCAAGAGATTTCAACATAGTTTTGAAAGACGGAAGACAAGTGGAAGAGTGTGAAACTGAAGCAGTAGAACAGAGGAAAAGCATCACCTAGAATATGCACAGCGACCACCTGCAACTGAGGAGGATTCTGACCCCACCTGCAGAAGTAGGCCCATGCTCAGATGGGCATGTAGGAGAGAGGGTGGAGTTAGTTAAAAGTGTGACTGAAATAGGGGAGCTCATTGAAGGGTTGTGTTTGGAGGAGTGGACTCCCAGCCCCACCCTCACGCTCCTGAAATGAGATGTTTTCATTTTGAAAACAGTGAAACTGGCGAGAACTAGGGCAGCTATTATGAGTTTTTACACCCTAGAAAATTGTGTTTGGGGGGGATCCTATTACAGTTACTCCCTGCTTCTTCCTGCATAAGAAGCCAATCAATCGTTGACTTCAGGGAGTTTTCTGCACTCATTCTTAAATAGAAAATAACTGTCATTTGCCTGATAGTTGAGTAAAGCTTCCAACATGAGAGGGGGAAAAAGAGTGAAAACATATCCTGGTAGGACCAGGGACAATTTAGGGAACAAAATAATTTAAGAAAAAACCCTAATTAGTATCCTGAGAGAGGTTTAAAAAGAGCTAGCAACTATAAAATAAGACTAGGGTGTTAATCAAAAAGAGAATGGTCAGAAAGAAAGAGAGGTCTCTTGGAAATGAAAATATGGTTGCTGAAATAAATTCAGTAGGAATTTTTAAAATTTCTCAGTATATGAAAAAGAAAGACACAATGGAAAATGTGATAGCAATATGTTAGAGAGGCTGCATCTGGGAGATCCCACATGTTACTATTAGAAACTCCAGACCCAGAAAAAAAATGGAGGGAAGCTGTCAAAGGGCAACAAAATTCCTCACAGCTGAAAGTAGACATCAGGCCTCAGATTGAAAATAGTTACGCAAGTTGAGTAAGAATAGACTCATACCTAGGCACCCTTCATTGTGAAACTTTAAAATACTGAAAAAATAAAATAGAATAAAATACTGAGAGGATACATCCATTCCAGAGAGAAAAATACTGGCCACCTAAAAAAAAGAGTTAAAACCTGACTTTATCATACTTGTCATCAGCACCATGGATCCTGGAAGGCATTAGAAAGATACCGCCAAAGTTTTTCAGGCACATAATTTTCACCCTAGGGGTTTGTATCCAGCCAAACTATCAGTCATAAGTGGAGGCTGAAGAAGATACTTTGTACACAAAGATATTTGAAAAATTGACCTCCTGTGCTACACCTT
>NW_021703774.1:30564255-30565873 GCF_005190385.1 Monodon monoceros | reverse complement strand
TTAAAAATTAAACATGGACTTTGTAGCACAAAGACAAGGTCCCCCCCAAATGTTGTTCCTTTATTTACTAGAAATGTTCAGCTCTGCATTAAAGTTGAAATAAAATAAATATATTATTTTTGAGGTGCAAAAATTTCTTATGAAAATCAATTTTTATTTTCTGTCCATAGAAACAAAAGTATGCAATGACATTAGAGGTCAGGTTTATTTGGTAATAGAATGTAGCTTCTTGATATTTTTTATTTTAGGAAAGGAGAATATCAAAATCAAAACTTTTTTCAACTTTACTTTTATTTAAAATGAGGCCATATTTTCCTCTTGTAAAAAGAGAGTTCAACTAGAACTGTCAATTTTCTCATCTGTAAAACAACAGTACTGAATCAGCTGACTATATTCATTCAGAACTCAATTTCCTTACCTTATGATCACTAAGGTTCTCCGTAAATCTAATATACTAAGGTTCTAAAGAAAGGAAAATATATTACTAACGACATGTTTTGATTTTTATTTCTTAGAGCTCAAATGTCCCCCATTCACCTTGGTCTAAGCTTAACCAGTCAAGGAGATACAACGCAGATGGGAGGAGAAAACAGAACCCTCACACAAGCTGTGCCGTGTTGCAATCAGGCTTCCGTTTGAAAAATAATCTTCTCTATAGCTTTAAAGTGATACCTTTGTACCGGCAATGCTTCTTGTTTCAAACTGATTTTCTCTGGCTCTTCCCGAACACTTTCTGAGGAATCATCGACCTCTTCGATTTCTGAGGGGGAAGGACTCTCTACTGTCACAGTCACAGGAAATTCTGATGGACCTGAGTGTCTGAAGAAGATAGGAAACCACAGAGCTGTTAAAGTGCAAAGAAAGAAGACAAGATTGTATAAAAGACAACACAAGCCAGATACCAAATATGCAAATATTAGAGGACATTTAACAAAAGTGATCTGAGGTATCATTATTTATAAATGTCTCTCACTGCTCCTTAGTCTAAAACAGGCAATGACTAAGTAACTTATTTTTGCTATGTTACTGTACAGACCTCTGTTGTACACGGTTAGGATTAATAATGGGAATTGCCCATATTATTTTATTAAGTTTCTTTCACAGAAGCCAAGGGAAGATCCAAGGTAAACATTTTTTCTCAGATCAACTTTAGACTGCAAATGAAAAATTTATTTTTCACCATCAGACAAAAACAGTCTGGAAGAAAATGTAGTTTTTCGGAGAAAAATACATCAGTAAAGGGACTGATAAAGAATCAGAAGAATAATCAGAAAGTCAACATATCTAAGCTAGGAATAATAGATGTTAGAATTTATAAAAGTAAATCACATACACATACATAACTAAAACTGACCCATCAGAAATTTCATCTTCTCATCACCCTTAAGCCAAAACTAGGGTAACAGTAATACAATTCTCCCATCAAGATTCACTGCCACTGCAATGTTGTTCAACTGGACATTTCCAAACATTTAAAACCTGACCTGGCCACAACCCCATAAAAGTCTACAGATCATAAAGAAGTGTGCTGGGATTACATAACCACGCAGAAGACAAGTCACTAGGACATGATTTTGACAACAAGCAGCAAACCCTGCAGCACAGGAAAACCCTAACA
>NW_021703774.1:30562739-30564155 GCF_005190385.1 Monodon monoceros | reverse complement strand
TGTACACAAAGATATTTGAAAAATTGACCTCCTGTGCTACACCTTAAACTAGAATCCAGCAATATGAGGCAATAAACCAAGAAGGAAGGTAATAGGGGATTCGGTGCAGAGAGCAGCTAGTCTAGATTGGAGAGGCTTCTATCCATTGTGTGATTGAGAGCTTAGAAACACCTTGAGGCATATTGTACTTACTAGCTATTAGGCACTGTTGGAAGGGAGGAGGGAGAGGAAGAGGAGAAGGAACTTGAACTCCAGAGGACAAAAGGCTATACTGACATAAACCTGAAGCAAACTAAGCTATGGTTGATTTTTAACCACTTAAACTTGACACTATAGATGAATCCACTTAAACTTGACACTATAGATGTCCCCCTTTTCAGCGACACACGGGGCTAATGACCACCTATCTAATTTGTTGTCCACACCAGAACACTTTAGTAGTGTAAGGAGGCGCTCTAATGCTGTAACATCAGGACAACATGTATAAACTGGAAGAGCCCAAGGCGGCTTGGGGTATGTGGTCACCCTGCACAAGGGCAGTGACACTGACACAGTATGGAACGAGGTGTAGTCTATACACAGAGACAGTACATCTGCAGTGGGCAATATTAATTTCATTGTAATAATGGCAATACTGTCTCGGTTTGCAGCTTTTATTGTCAACTTGCATGTAATAACAAATAACTAACCTAAACTATACTTAGTATGTATTTGTATTAACTTGGTATGTACTGAAATGTATTGTGTACTAGTATGTACTTAGTATGTATATATTAGGCTCTAAGTGTTTTTGCATATATTAACTCATTTAATCCTCTGAATAGCATTATGAGGTTGGTGCTAATATCATTACCACTTTTTTTTTTTTTTTTTTTTGGTACGCGGGCCTCTCACTGTTGTGGCCTCTCCCTTTGCGGAGAACAGGCTCCGAATGCGCAGGCTCAGTGGCCATGGCTCACGGGCCCAGCTGCTCCGCGGCAAGTAGGATCTTCCCGGACTGGGGCACAAACCCGTGTCCCCTGCATCAGCAGGCGGACTCTCAACCACTGCACCACCAGGGAAGCCCCATTCCCACTTCTGAGAAAAGGAAGCTAAGACAGGGAAGGAACTTACCGAGGCTGTACCTAATTTAGGGTTGGATCGAGGCTTTGAGTTTAGGCTCTCTGCCTGTTCTCTTAAACCTTACTCCCTACCGACTCTCAAATAACAAGAGACTTAACTGCACATAGAACAGAATATAAATTTCAACTTTGACAACGTAAAAGCTAGGTTTGGAAGGTAGACAGGAGGTACAAAAAAGGGAAGATGGTATGAATGTCCTCATTTTAGAAAGCGTGACATTGAGAGAGGTTATAGTTGATCAACAATGTAGGTTTTTAAGTATATCACTACAAGTCAAAGAGATCCTGAGCAGTG
>NW_021703774.1:30533731-30562639 GCF_005190385.1 Monodon monoceros | reverse complement strand
AGTGTGGAAACAGTGTAAAGGAACTAAACCCTTACTTAGTAAAATAGAAAATGAACAGATAATGCCTCCAATTTAGTGAGAAAATAGTCATGTAAGAGTATTACTTGGAAATGGAGAAGAATTCAAAATAACAATAGTTGGACCTCCCTGGTGGCACAGTGGTTAAGAATCTACCTGCCACGACAGGGGACACGGGTTCGAGCCCTGGTCCGGGAAGATCCCACATGCCGCGGAGCAACGAAGCCCGTGCTCCTCAACTATGGAGCCTGTGCTCTAGAGCCTGCAAGCCACAACTACTGAGCCCACGTGCCACAGCTACTGAAGCCCACACTCCTAGATCCTGTACTCCACGACAAGAGAAGCCACTGCAATGAAGAGTAGCCCCTGCTCACTGAAACTAGAGAAAGCCTGCACGCAGCAACAAAGACCCAACACAGCCAAAAATAAATAAATAATAAAAATATAATAAAAAATAACAATAGTTGATGTAAACGTCATACAAAAGGAAATCCAAACAGCCAGTAAACACAGAAAAGTGTACGACTTCATTAAGTAATAAGAGAAAAGTGAGTCAAAACCAATGAAACTACATGCCAATCAGTTTGACAAATACATAAATAAAGTGTGGTAGTATCAGGTATTGTGGACCTGGAGTACTATGGGAATCTTCTACCCTGTTTATACTGGAGTATAAATCGACACAACTACTTTGGAAAGCATTTAGCACTCTCCATCAACTGAAGGTATATAAATAGCCTGTGAGCCAGCAGCCGTCACCCCCGCCCTGTGTAAATGCACTAGAATAACCAGTACAGCAGGATTCCTGTCCATGATTTGCATTAGCACAAACTGAAAACAAACCAAATGTCCATTAAGAGTCAAAAATTAAATAAATTTTGTGTATTCGTACAGTGGGAAAACTATCAAGCGATAAAATTGAATGAACTAGAGCTACAGGCAGCAATGTGGATGAATTTTTTAAACCAATGTTGAGTGAAAGAAATAAGAAAAGACTTCATATACTATGATCCTCTACATAAGGTTAGATGTTGACAAAACTAAACTCTTTTGTTAGGGATGCATGCAGGTTAAAGGAAATGATTGTCAAGAAGTGAGGATGGTGTTTAACCTGGAAGAGGGAAGGAGATTGTGATGAGAAAAGGATATGGGGGGCGGGTTTGAGATGCTGACAAGTATCAATACTTTGAGATTCCAGTAGTGGTTATGTAAGTATTTATTTGTCACATTGACAATTTTGTCCTGAGCACTTCTCAGTACACATTATCGTATTTTACAATTAAAAGCCTGAGTAAAGAATCGGTCGCTTCTTGAGTGCTGGATGTGGGAGTGGGATGAGACCATTTCATTTTAAGCCCTTCACTACTGCTTGCGTTCACATGTTATTCATTCAGCGTTAATTGAACATATGCTGTGTACCAAGCACTCTTTTAATTTTATATGTGTTTTAACTCATGTAATCCTCACAAGAGCTCTGTGATGTGGGAGCTTATCTCCATTTTATAGATGAGGAGGTTGAGGCCTAGAGTTATAGAACTTGTCCAAGGTTATATAGCTAATGGGTAGTGCCAGGCCCATTTGCCTCAGAGTCTGAATTTTTACAATACAATCTAAAAGAGAAATTTAATTACTAATTATAAGCCAAAAAATTGCACATTAAAGAAGATGACAAGTTTTCACCTATCCAGTTAGAGAAAAACACACAGTCTGTCTTTCACACACGTACATCTTGTATTGGCAGGGATTTTCCTTATTAAGCAATTATTTATTGACCGTCTACGTTGTGCTAGGCACAGGTGCTGGGAAAAACACTTAATAAAATACACCCCCTATCTTCAAATAACTTGGACTCTAAGTGAGGAAATAAGCCAACAGTTATAGTAGAGGTTATATACCAAGTGATACATCGCTGATGGATGGCAGTATAAAATCTCAGACATCTTTTGGAAAGAAGTTTGGAGATAGGTACCTCAGAGCCTTAAAAATGTTCATTTGCTTTGACCTCAAACTCATTTTTATGGATTTATTGCAAGAACGTTATTCTCAATACGGAAAAAAGCCTTCATGCATAAAAACGGTTATTGTCTGATAATATTGAAAAGTTGGAAAGAATTTAAATGTGTAAAATGGTTAACCAGTAAACCCACTCAGTGGAATATTTTGTAGCCCACACAAAAAAATCAAGGTTATGAATCCCCTGATTATATGAGAAATGATTGATTTCAATGTTAAATGGAGGAAAGGTGAACATAAAATTTGATATCCAATACGATGGGAGCTTTGTCCCAGAAAAATCACCCTAGCCGGTGTACAGAAGGGAGGAAGGAGAGCAGATGACAGGAAGGGAAATTATTCCAAAGCCTTATCATTAGTCTTACTTAAGTAATAGAATATCAAGCAATTTTACTTTCTAACTTTTTTGGTTCCATATTTCCATGTAAGGGACATGAATTATGAATACTTCGTAGTAAGAGGACACAGTTTTTCACAAAAATGTAACACTGTTCTAATTTTCTCCACTAGAGGGAGAAACTATTCCATGTAATTGCACTTTGATGTGCTATTTAGAACCAGTCAGGATGTTTTACTCTACTTTCCTCTGACTGTGGTGAGGGTTGGTTTGTTTGTTTGCTTATTTGTTTAGAATTTCTTTGAAATTGGTTTTAGAAGATTTATTAAACCATTATATTGAAAGTAGAGGAATTTTTCCATTTTTTCCCCTTTTTCCCCATTGAAAACTTGGCTGGCTTTAGTAATGAAACATTAAAGAATTTGAAGTTCTTAGACTGTCAGTTTTTTAAACATGATCTGACTATAAAAATATATGTTCATTGAGCAAATTTTTGAAAAAATGAACAACTCATTGAAGGAAATAAAAGCCACCTCTGCATGTACACACACCTAATCTGCTCTTTTGTCTTAAAGAAGTATCAAAAATATTTTGCCATGTCACTAAATACTCTTCTACATCAGAGAATTTGATTAAGCTTATGCACCGTCTCCCAGGAAAAATGCACAGATACATTTTGAATGTAGAACTCCTGAAGCCCATTCATTAACTCTGGTTGAGACCTGTTGTCATTATTTTCTTAGTGACTTCATAGCGCATTCCTTCATACGGTGAGCTGTGTTTGTTTAAACCAATCCCAATTTGTAGGCTCTTAGCTTTCTTCTAGGGTTTGGTTATAAACAATCTTATGACATCATGTTGGTAGATAAATCTTTGCCCACATCTTTGATTTCCTTAGGGTAAACCCTTGATGTAGGATTGTTGTTAGGTACCAAGAGCTACTCTCCAGAAAGTGATACCAGCTCCTCTCCCAATGATGGCATATAATAGAGTTCCTCATTCTTTAAGTGATTGTTCAAAGCAGTTAAAAGGTATAAATATACCGTACTGTTTTCATAAGTATAGGAATTCTGGTTGTTTATCGCTGCATAAGAAACCACCCAGAAACAGTGGCCTAAAACAATGACAGTCATTTATTTTGTTCACGAACCTGGAGGTTGAGTAGAATATTAATTCTTTTACTACACTCTTACTGACTGAAAACAGTACCTATTTGACTAGCTCACAGTTCTGCAGGTCAGAAGTCCAGGCACAGCGCGACTGGGTTTCCTGCTCAGATACACACGGGAACATGTGAGTTCCCTCCTGAGAGTGTTAAAGCACGTGAAATTTAAGTGTAAGACATTGAGCCCCAAACGTTGGATGTTCACCATAGTTTGTGTGGGTCACAGAGCTGAAATCTAGATGTCAGTCTGGCTGTGTTAGCACCCAGAGGCTCTGGGAAAGAATGGCTCCAAGCTTCTTCGGCTTGTTGGCATAATTCAGATTCTGCAGTTGCAGGACAGAGGTCCCCATTTCCATGCTGGCTGTCAGTCGAGGGACAGTCTCAGGTCCTAGAGGCCTCTCGCTTGCCTTCCCTACCGCAGCATTGGACTTCTTCAGAGCCAGCAATGGAGAGCCTCCCTCTTGTCCCTTTTGTACTTCAATTCAGGAAGAGTTCAGGTCCTTTTCATGGGGTGCCTGAGTAGGCCACATCCACCTAGAATAATCTCCCTATCTTAAAAAATCAACTGATTTTGAACCTTAATTCCATCTGCAAAATCCCTTCACTACAGCTAGATTTAGAGTTTGTTTGGGTAAGTGGAAGGTTTGTGTACTTCAGTAAGTAGGAGTCTTAGGGGCTCTGTTAGAATTCTGCCTATTGCAAGCAGTGTACCCACTTCATGGACCGAAGTGTCTTATTTCCTGAAACTCCTAAGGGAGTTTATCAGTGTTCATTTTATTTCAGTGACCTTGGTGAATGGGAAGACTACCACCTCCGTGAGCAGGAATGGCACCCAGCTTCCTGAGTCCACAGTGTGGCTCTGCTACTTAGTGGTGTGACCTTGGCTGTGCTGCTCTACTTACTCTACTTCTCTGCCTCTGTTTCCCTCATCTGTAAAATAACATGGAGTTAGTGATCGTTTTTTCCTCGTAGGGTTTTTTGTTTTATAAATTTATTTTATTTATTTTTGGCTGCGTTGGGTCTTCGTTGTTGCTCGCGGGCTTTCTCCAGTTGCGTCGAGCAGGGGGTTACTCTTCGTTGCGGTGCGGTGGCTTCTCTTGTTGCGGAGCACGGGCTTCAGTAGTTGTGGCACATGGGTTCTAGAGCATAGGCTCAGTAGTCGTGGCACACGGGCTTAGTTGCTCCACGGCATGTGGGTTCTTCCCCGACTAGGGCTCGAACCTGTGTCCCCTGCACTGGCAGGCGGATTCTTAACCACTGTGCCAGCAGGGAAGCCCCCTCTTAGGGTTTTGATGATTAGATTATCTAATACCCAGGAAACTCCAGGAACAGTGCTTGACTGTAAATTGCTTTAAATGTGATTACTTTTTAAAAACATGCTTTTGAATCTGCAATTATGTAATTCAGGTATGTTAAGCATGTTCATTAATAGGACTTCCTGCTATAAAGAGACCCACAAATAAAAATAGGATTTTTCTTTCTTGGTCTTAACTTCTTATTTCTGATTTACTATGTTATACGCATATGCCTTTTATGGTGGGCTGCCACAAATTTATGTTGGAAAGAGTGGAATTTAAATAAATCTTACCTATGCTAATTTGATAGATTTTGATAATTCGTTTTAGCATTGTATGATATTACCAGTAGCAGACTAAAATCTGAGTTCACTTCTGGCTCTGCCCCTAAATCCTGATGAGACCAATAGCTGGAAAGGCTTTGGGATATTATACTATGAATTAGTTATAATATTGACTCTGTTTGTTTAGGATAACCTGGAGGAGTGCCTAAAGCAGTTAAAGGAGGAAAGAGTAATGAGACTGAAGGCTGATAAACGAGTCAGTGAGGTAAACAGATTTCTTATTCTGCTTTAGAGAGTGTTTTGCTTTTATTTTGATTTGATTTTAAGCCATATCCACATAATTTGTAAGCTTTAAAACTGTAATATGTTGCAAATTGGTTGTGTCATATGGACTTTTGCATTTACTGGTATTTAGTGATCATATGATCTATATTCCAGAAAGCATGTTTTTAAAAATGGGAAAATCTGCTTTTGTGTATGTGTGTGTGTGTGTGTGTGTGTGTGTGTGTGTGCGCGCGCGCACGTGTGCTTTTATATGACATTAGCTTATTTCGTGTTCATGATTCTTTGATTCAAGAAGGCATTTTTTGTGCATATACTGTATATACAGTAACATAAAAGACACGATGAGACTCTCCTGGCAATGAATTAGGAAAGTGAATCATTTAAATAAATTTAAGATATTGGAAAACTTCTAAGAATGCAATGAAAGATAAAAATATATACTATGAGAATTACATTAGGGAATGTGCATGAAAGCAGGGCATAATCTAAAAAGTTCTATCTAAATATAATTTATCACAGGGTGAGTGTAGGGAGGAATTTTTGAAAGTGCATCCATTGGATTGGCGGACACTCATTCAATAAATGTTCATGTAAGGCAAAAGGGGCATCATGAACATTAACGGCCTTTCTGAGAAATACTAGAGTTGAGCTTATAGGGGGTTTTAAGTGCATAGATGATGAGCGGAAGGGGAAGAGTGCACGGGGGGATTATTTTCAAGAAGCCAAAGAAAACATTGGTGATTATACATTTAATAAATTGGGTTGGGTATGATTTAGGACTTTTAAACGTAAGCATTAGATACTTTGCTCACTAAAGTTAATTCTTAACATTCAGCAGAGTTGTAATATGTTTTATTCAAATCAGATTCTATATTTCATTTTCTAATTTAAGAGAAACTTAAAGCAGGTCATTTTCTAATATGGAATGAGGCTCCATTATGAATTGAACTAGTTTGAAATGTGATATTTTGTGAAAGATCATTAATAAAACGGTAGCTTTGGTTTATTTATATACCACCTAAGTGTTATATAGGAAACTTTGTTGGGTGCCTGTGGGTTTTGGTTACTATGTGGTATGGTCTCTGTCTTTACTGGTGGAGAATTAGGTTAATTACAAATTAATTACAGTTTGAGTGTTTTAGTTTTGTTCCTTGAAAATAGGCAAGACTACTTCTGATGACAATGAGAAAAAATCATGTCAGACATTTTTAGTCTTCTTTTATACCTGGAACATGAAAATGCCCACTTAAGAAATATGAATTTCTCTTTGTCTGCAGCCCTTCATGCCCACTCATTGACAAGTATGATCCTGTATGATGCAGGTGTTTTGGGCAGCATTGAGAATTCTTTTCAGAAGTTCCATGCTTTCTTGGATCTCCTTAAAGATGCTGGGTTAGTTCATTTCTCTTCATGGCGTTCTTCTCTTTGCGACTATAATGGTAGTTTGCTGAGGAAATGGAGCAATTTTCATCACTTCCGTGGCCATATTTAGTGTAATTATAGGTAATATAGTTGACTTTTTAAAATAAGGAGTTAAATTTGTTAATAAATGCAAATAGGGAAGCCTGCTTTGGTAGAGTGGGGAGCTCATTATAAAAGAGTAACCTGTAAATAGAGTAATTAGTAGGTGTAGTTTTTTGTAAAGACTAAATTGAAGGTAGTTTTCATTGAAAATATTCGGGAATGCATAAGAATTTTCCTATCTTTCATTTACTTTGCTTGTTTGATAAGTTTGAATTAAAGTTCTTTTTGTCTTAGACATAAAAATTATTATTAATCTGCGGGGGAGATATAGGTCAGTGGTTCTCAACCGGGAGCAATTTTGCTGGAAGAGGGAAGTGGAGATTGATAGTTGATGGAGTGGTGTTTTGTCAGTGAATGAATTGGTGTTGGTGTTGGGAAGGAAGGAACAAACACATTCTTGGAAACTGGAGGAAAGGTGGTAAAGATGTGTGGGAATGGAGGTGTGACTGGCAGTGGACGGGGTGCATGGTACATGTTGAAGCTGCTAGTGAGACAGTGGGATGTCTCCTAGAGGATGAGTCTGGAAAGGGCTGAGAATTTGGGGGAGAGAGAGGCTTGTAGTCTGGAGTAGGATGTTGGCTTTTAAGATTTTAGAAGTATTTCATGATTGTAGGTCTGGGGAAATCTAAACTGCTCTTCTGTGATTATAATAACCTTTGTCTTTTCTCCTTTCCTCCTCTGGTCCAGGCTTGGGCAGCTGGCCACAATGGCTGGTATAGATCAGTCAGATTTTCATTTACTAGGTCGTCCCTAGACGAATTCTACTGTTAGTAGTCCACGTAAAGAAGGGATTTGAAGAAGAAAAATCAGAATCAAAACAGGGTGCCCCAGGACAAATGCAAAATATCCAAGTAAGTGGACAGAATAGCACTTAATGATTCTAAGAGTGATTAGCAAAAAGGAAATGACCAAGTCAGGGAGAAAACAATAATGATCAGTCTCTAATAGTTCACATGCTCAGGAGCTAGAAGACTCTGGAATCCTTTCCAAATCTGAGATTAGTAAATGTGTGCCCATTTCATGATACTGTATTGTTGTAAATAAGGAGACTGGAAGTTCTTTCGAAAATTTATGAGTTAAAGAAAACTCTCCTTAATGAAGAAAGAAAACATTAGAGAAAATATTCCAGATTTTAAATTATATAAATGTCTATTCTATTCATATTTTACTTAAGTTTCTATTTGTATGCAGTCAGCTTACAATGAAGGAACACTAATGAAGGTACACATACTGATATAGTTTTTAAAATAAGTAATCCAGACATAGCTAATAGGTAACATATGACAGTGAGTCACTGGTTATGGGAATGGGAGGGGAAAACCTGTCAGCTTTTCCTCTAGCCTTACTTGGAGCCCCCATCAACCAATCTCAGACTGGTCTTGGGAACTGACAGCTTGAGAACACAGTCTGGTCACAAACTATATACTGTTTGCATGTGCCTGGAGGATAGAAAAGAAATTAATTATCTTACAGAATAGGGTTTTATTTTTAGTGAGGGAAAGGAAATGGATAATAACTACCCCAGTCACCAAAGTCTGAAAATGTAGCGGACATAGTCTTGGATATAGCTAGGTTAAGCTAAGAATCACTTGGCAAGATATAATTAGAAAAAAACTGGCTCTGAAATCTTCTGAATATTGACTGTGTTAATAATAAGATCACAGAGTAACATTGAAGTTTTGAACTCTACTTTTTAATGGTTGGCTATGTTCATCACTGAATTTTTGTCTTGTCTTTTGTTTTTCCGTCCAGTTTCAGAAAATTACAGGTGACGCTAGGATTCTTTTGCCTCTCGACTCCTTCCATGTCCCAGTGTCTACTCAGGAGGCCTTAGAAACTTCCAAAGACAACCTGGGGGTCCCAGTCACAGAGCAGCGGCAGGAGTCTTTTGAAGATTTCATTGCTAGAACATGTTCTCCCTTCAGCAGACGTCATTTCTGGAACTGGAAGTCAAAGAAAAGAAGAGGAATTATCTAGAAATAGCAGGTCTTCTTCAGAGAAAATGAGCAAAGCAGGTGAATATACCAAAAAATACTCTGCTAGGAAACAACCTGGGAAGGACCTGCATTCCTGCTCTGACTCACCTGTAAAGCGGAAAAGCAAAGGAATTGAGCAAAATAATTCTTTGGTTAATAAACCAATTAAAAGTGAGTCTTCAAAAAAACATTTCTATTAAGAAAGAGAGTAGAATAGTGACTTTCATCAAAGACAACTAAAAGTAAACTCAATCTACTAGAACATTCTGAAAGTGATACTCCTGGATCTGATTGTGAATTTCAAGAAAGCATCCGTACTCTATCACGCCTAACATAGGTCTAAATCTTTTAAAATTATGTTTTTGCCTTCAAATTTTAATAAATTACTTACGTTTTTATTATAGCATATGGTGGTTTCAGTTACTTGACTGGAAGCCATTAGAGAAAGATTTATCTATACTTTTTTATTATAATGAAAGTTTTGGCGTACTTTTCCTTGTGACACTTTGCACCATTCATTCAGCTAGTGTTTACTGAGGGCTTAATATGTACAGTACTTTTCTGGGTGCTATTGCTTTCAGCAGTGAACAAAATAAAGCCTTTACTCTCCTGGAACGAGCACTCTGTGTTGGGAGAAAATATAAACAACAAAGCAGGGTAAGGGTTAAAAAGAGATGGGAATAATAAATGGAATAGTTTTACCATTTGGTTAAATGTCAAACTATTATAAATCACATGGCCAGAAGCCATTGAGGTATTTTAATTCACAATAACCAGAGAGCCTCAAACATTTACCAAGGCACTTAACCGTGTTTATGGATTACAGCAACGCTCTGAGGTAGGAAACTGTTACCATCCCCGTCTATAGATGAGGAGTCTGAGGAGACATTATGTGAGTTGCCCAGAATTACACAGCTGTAAGTAAGTGGGAAGCTGCGATGTGACCCGAACCCATGCTCTTTTTTTTTTTTTTAAATGTATGGACTTTATTATGTTTCATTTGTTTCTGATTTATGTGAATTTTTTCTTTAAAGATTTTTTCTGATATCGACCATTTTTAAAGTGTTTATTGCATTTGTTACAGTATTGCTTCTGTTTTATATTGTGGTTTTTTTGGCCGCAAGGCATGTGGGATCTTAGGTCACCCACCAGGGATCGAACCCTCACCCCTTCCACTGGAAGGCAAAGTCTTCCCTTATGTGACTAAGTCCCCCTTATGTGACTATTTTTATGGCAATTTTTTTAATTTTTATTTTTTTATTGACGTATAGTTGAATTACAGTGTTGTGTTAATTACTGCTGTACAGGAAAGTGACTCAGTTACACATTTATATACATTCTTTTTCATATTCTTTTCCATTACGGTTTATCACAGGATATATAGTTTCCTGTGCTCAACAGTAGGACCTTTTTGGTTTTTTTAAAATACATCCACTTTTTAAAAAATAAATGTATTTATTTATTTTTTTATTTTTGGCTGCGTTGGGCCTTTGTTGCTGCACGCAGGCTTTCTCTAGTTGCGGTGCGCAGGCTTCTCACTGTGGTGGCTTTTCTTGTTGCAGAGCATGGGCTCTAGGTGCATGGGCTTAAGTAGTTGTGGCATCGGGCTTAGTTGCTCTCTGGCATGTGGGATCTTCCCGGACCAGGGCTCGAACCCGTGTCCCCTGCATTGGCAGATGTATTCTTAACCACTGTGCCACCAGGGAAGTCCCATGTAGGACCTTTTTGTTTATCCATCCTGTATATACACCAGTTTGCACCTGCTAATCCCAAACTCCCAATCCAACCCTCTCCCACCCCCTCCCCCATGGTAACCACCAGTCTATTCTCTATGTCCTTGGTTATGTTTCTGTTTCACAGATAGGCAGAACCCAGGCTCTTAATTACTTTGTTATCCTGTTTCCTTGTTAAGAGAAGAAGGGTTTAAGGAAGGCACCGAGAGAGAAGGCAGTGAGCACTAGAAGTGCAAAACAGTGGGGCTGTCAGAAAGCACACCTGTCTCCTTCCGGCATCGTGAGCAGAAGTTTTAAACGGCAGAGTATGTATGTGATGACACATCTCTGGATTAAATTACGTCTCCCTGGTAAAACATGTACAGATAAGTCTTTAGTTCATTCAGACTGAAAGGTGAGAGCAGAGAACAGCTGGAGTGTCAGATTTCTTCTAGAAGTTCCTGCCTGATTGTTACTAAGAGGGCTACTACAGTACTAGTTAGTTCATTAGTCATGGATTGGGTGTTAGAGGAGTGAAACGATGAGCAAAATGTAGCGTTGGCCCTTTAGCAGTGGGGTGAGAGGGGAAGACACACAGCAGATGTCTCATCCTGCACGTGACATGCTGTGACGGGCATATTCAGGGCGTTTGGTCAGTGTTTGTGGAAGAAGAGGGGGAGCTGTGAGGCAAAGAAAAGTCATCAAAGAGGCAGTCCCTAAGCTAAGTCTTAAAGGACTCGTGAAAAACTGGTGAGTCAGCCGGTGAAGGGAAAGGACACTCAAGGCAGAGAGGATAGCGGAAGTCCAGAGCCGTGAGTGTGCGAGGGGTGTGTTACGGAGCCACAGGCACAGGCTCTGGAGGATCAGTGCAGTGTCACCAGGCAGTGGCAAGTGCCCCTAAAGGAGGCCGCGAGGAGGAGGAGAGCGGGTCTTAACCACCCATGTGCGTGGAGCTGGTTTCCTCAGAAAACAGCTAAGAATGGAAAGGACAAGTTCAGGTGGCATTTTAGACCACTGACCTCAGTATGGATGAGGAATTTGAAGAAGCCTGGAGACAATTATGCCCCACTCTTCTGAGGAGCAGTGTTTTTATTTTCAAGTGGAACTTTCATGCTGCCACCTCCTCACCTGTCCCTACTGAAAGGTTCATAGGCCGGCAGAAGGGAGAACCTGGCTTAAGTAAAGTTAATCAGGTTTCTTTACAGTACAGCTCCTCGGGGCTGCTGTAGGCTAGTGTTCATTCTGGATCGTCACAGCAGGCGCATGGTACACAGCCACCCTCAAAGCTATTTGACTCTAGTGTCCTTTTTTAATAGAAGTGTCTAACAACTGGTTCCACCAGACAGCAATTTGGTAACTTCTAGACCAGGTAATAGCAAGAAGAAAGGGGTCTGAAATAAGGTATAGATGAAGGGAGGAAATAAGTTCTAATTGTATTTAGGAAATTACAAGCAAGACTTGATCTTGGGGAGTAAGGAAGAAGTAGGAGGCGGAGGCTGAACCCCCATCTGTGTGACTAAATTTGGGTGGTGGTATCATTGAGTTTGGAAATAGGGGATAAAGAACTGAATTGGGAAAAAGACTTTAGTTCTGGACATGTTGAATTGTAAAGCACCTGTAGAATTCAGGAGACAGACTGGTAGATAACTGGACATGCACGTGAAGACATGGAAAGATAAAAATTTGAATGTCAGCAGCACATATCAGCAGTCATTAAAATCATGAAAATGGATGAGATTTCAGAGAATCGTGAGTACTGACAACGTTTAAGTAATAAGCAGAGAAAGAATTCTGGAAAGGAGAGAGGCGATAGAGTTTCAGGAAGGAGGAAGTAGATGACAGTGTCATCCTTCAGAGAATGTGAGTGTCCATTGGATTTGGGCAGTTAGGTCCCCAGTGACCTTAGAGCAGTTCAGTGAAGTGGTTGACAAAAAGCCAAATGGCAATAAATTGAGGGTGTAGGGCTGCCTGTGGGGGCCAGGCGAGGCTAGTGAAGACAGTGGGAATAGGCTACTCTCAAGGAGTTTGGATGAAAAGAGAAAATAATTAGCAAAAAAGAATTTTTTAGAATGAGAAGGACTTATATTTTATATGTTGAAATGAAGGAACCGATAAAGGAGATCCTGAAGATGTAGATAATAATTTAGAGAATTGGGGAAACATGGACATATAAGAAAAATACCTTGCACAGTATATAAAAATCACTTGTATCCTTCGAGTTGGATGGATACTGGTAAGTTTGGGAGGAAATAAACGTAAGAAGAGATAGAAGTTAAATGAGTTTATACTGATAGCCTCAGTTTTCTTTGACCCAGATTTTTCAGAGACACATATATACCCATACATAATTACAGTTTTAAAATTCTTTCATAGTTACATGTTTTATTAATCACATCTGAGAAAAGTCATTGATTTTCATTTTGTACCGCATTATCTTGTAAGGACAAGATACAGTGACAACTTCCAAGCGTTTTGCATATCAGAGCTGAAACAGAAAGTATCTCCATAATTGAATTTTCACTTATTTGTAATAAGTTTATCCTTAGGAGGGTACTTTCATAGTGTTTGATCACAGATGAGTTTGGGCATTGCTATCACTCAATAATGTTACGCATCTGTCAGGCTCTCTCCTATACTATATATTATTTTTTTCTCCGTGAAGCAAATATTTATTGGCGGCCTGTGGCAATAAGATACACCTAGGTCCTCTTTCCTTGGTATATTCACAAAAGCCTCTGAAACTAATTTCCAAGTCAGGCCATACTAAGGCCTGGCATAATAAGTTTTCATCGTTAACAGTTTTTTTGTGTTTGTGGGGTTTTTTTGTTTTTATTTTTTTGAAGCAAGGATAAGACACTGTCTTAACCCAGTAGTTGTCCATTGATTAATAAGTCAAAGAAGACATTGATGAAGCATGGTATTTTGAATATCCTTTCCACAGCATAGGTAATGGGCCATCCTGAAACTCTGGTGAGATGCTTATCATTTTCAGATTTTGGAGTGGCTGAGAAAACCCTATTACACCTTGAATTATCACTAGAAACATGAATTCAGCCAAATAAAAAGTGCCTCTGCCTACTGAGGTTGTCAATTTCCATCTTAACAAAAGTGAACATTTCTCCTTTAGATTAAAATCAAGAAAATCCCCTCTGTCCAGGATTCAATAATGGGGTGCAAGAAAGAGGAAAACTGAAGCTATTCCCTCTTTACACCTGAACAGTGAATTCATTCTGATAGCAAATATTTGTTATGATTCTGCTATAGCCAGGTGCTTTATTGTGTTTAGAGATCAAGTTACTGTTCATTCTTGGTAAGTAAGAAAAATCCATGTTTTAGGACTCTGAATAGTAACTTTATATATTGTATATATATATTAAAAATAAATATATATATTATATATAATATATATTCCACCTATTCAACAAAATTGTAATTTTCATCATCTCTTACGAATGATGAACTGTATTCACTCTTTGGAAAGGGCTTATAGGAAATTAAAGTCTCCATATACTTTCTATATAAGACCATAGAAACCAAATTCTCAACTGGGAGCAAACTTAGGTTTTGCTATGAAGGTTTATGCTTGCCTGGCCTTAGAGTGGTTGGCCAGGAACTCAAGGTGGAGTTTCTTTCCTCTAAGTTACTTTTTCACTGATGCCACCCTGAAAAACTTTGGAGGGAGTATTTTTTGAAATAGCTTTATCTCCGTAACCCTTTAAAAATGCTTCAGGGCATGGGGAACATAACTGTCAAAATGTTCAAGCAACTCTTGTCGATTTAAGTGTAATTGATCAGGAGCAATACAGGAAGGAGCTGGGTACAAAAGACAAAAGGCCTGAGGCTAGTTCATGTATTGTTTTTGGCTTATTGTACAAAACAGAGAAAGTCTCATACACTCACGCAGTCAAGGTCCACTACTGTTCTCTCCTTTTAGTAGAAATAAAAGAGAGCTAGTTTCTCAATAGCAGCATTCTATCCTTAAGTGGGTACACAGTGATATTCTAATGGTCTCTGGAGCAGAGAATAATTCCGTGGCAGGTCTGACATCCAGTCACCGGGTTCTCTGTAACTTAGTCTTTCATGGCCAAGGACTATAATCATTATTTCCATTTGTATTTAACATCTCAAAATTGAAAGGATTCCATGGACAACAAAACAGTAAGTGAATTCATGAAGTGTTTTAGTATGCATAAAATAATAAACTATAAAAATACAAATCATCAGTAAAACTTTTTCTTTCCGGAGAACTATATTCAGAAATTAATGTAAGCATCTAAGGTGCGCATGTTTTTTCACCCATGATCATGTTTGTGTGTGTGTGTGTGTGTGTGTGTGTGTGTGTGTGTGTGCATTCCACTGCTACGGGAGACATGCAAAATAATATCAGATTTGCTACTATATGAAGTACTGGTTTCTCCCAAGATCTGTGCACTCGCAGGGTTCGTTCAGGAAGGTGAGTGCCCTACCACCACATCACAGTCATATCTCATCACCTTCGGCAGGAATAATTTACAGTTTAACCTTACATGCAGGCATATTAAATTAGTATTACTCATCAGAACTTGCTTATTAATAAAACAAATTGAATTAGCCACTGGAGAATCATGTTTGGAAATTCAATGACAATTTTACATTTTTAATAAAGGCTCAGAAATATTATTGCAGAGCAGGTGGTACAGAAAACTGTGGTCAAATTTGACATTCATTAATAATTGAAGTGTGGAACGTAACAGGTGAAAATTGATATTGATTTCTTTCGTCTAATATTTGGAAGAGTTCTAAAAGGTAAATAAAATGAGATAACAAGACATATCAAGTCTCAATGATTTGTTTGATCACCTCCTCCCCACATATCACTCCTTCACCTACCATGTTTTGAATAATTCAATGCCCATAGTCTTTCCATTTCAGTGCATTATAAAACACACTCAAGCTGGGTTTCAATCATATTAGACTGAAAACTGAACTTTTTATGAAGGATTATTTAAAAACAAATGTGTAGAGCCCAACAGCCTTTGAAACCAAACAATCCTGGGAATTCAGTAAGGAAATGTCAACACTGTGGAGAACTTTTGGATTCAGAAAATTCAGTAATCCTACTTGATGTATGTTAACCGTATCAATATTAACAACCTTCTGCTTGATTTTAGCACTGATTTGAGAGCTGAGTTACTACTGGTCTTGTATTTTAACTAGTTGTGAAAGCACTGAGAGAGTTGTTCTTGGGTTGAACTTGACCTGCCTCTGGGAATGCTCTCTGTTCTATCCGTCTTGAAAAGCTTTATGCAAGTGCATTTCTCTGCCTTCTTTCTTCTCATCTTCACCCCTTGGGAAAACAAAAGATGCTCAAATATAGATGTGAACACTGCAGATGCTCTGTTTGGCAATGGTGTCTTTCAGCTTCCCAGTGAAAATTTATATTGCTGACCACCCATTTGACTGAAAAGTGACTCATTTTACTGACAGATGTCTGGCTTGAGATGCCAAAAGAAACAGGTCATTTCAAATTTCCTTTTTAATTTTAAGTCATAGCTTTGTGTTGCAACACTACTTGTTCAAAAGTTAGATCATGAAGGTTCCTTCCTATGACCTCCAAATAATCAAAATGTTCTTCAATAGGCTATATTAAAAGCAAGCAGAATATTCCTAATTATCAATCTTTCTCTTGAGTCATATAGTTCTTGTAATTTCAAGGAAGAGAAACTCAAATGTAAAGTGTTACAATAGCCAAGCCTACCGGCACTGTTATCTAACCATTCAGCAATTTTCTCTGCCAAGTCACTCTGAACCTTAGACTACTGAGAATGTGTTTTTAATTAATTTTTAAGGTTCTCCTCTTTTGAGTTAAAAAATGGTCACAATTTTTACAAGTAAAATTAAAGAAAAAACACAAAATAGAACATCCGAGATATTTCCATTAGGCATTATCTATATATAAACATATATATATATAATTTTAATATCTATACATATATAAAGGCACTGGGATAAATCTCCATCTTCTGTGTCAGTGGGACATAGGTCCATTATCTTAGGAATAGGGAACTCCTTTCACAATGGAAGTGAGGAAATTGGCTGGACCATCCTTCTTGAATATAATTCCATGAAGCCACCATTTAAGGTCGTCTGGATCTTGGTTCCTTCTAGCAATCTACTACTCCAACAGTGTGTAGTTCATCAAATTCAGGTCTTTCTGAAGCCAGGCTAGAAATACAAAGTGAGGTGGACGACTAAGGTAACTGACCAAAAAGGAGGAAAGGAAGACGAGCAAAACAATTTCCCAATTTCATTTTTCCCATATTCTCTGTGCTTGACAAGGGAAAAAATATTCGGGTCTGAGTTCCTCTCATTCTTAGCCATTGTTGGTTCAAAGTCTGAGAAAAAAAAAAGGTAAAAACGAAAATATGGAGTCCAGAATTCCGTTAGCTCTCTTGCATGTAATATCACAACTTAAAAGTTCTTCCAAAATGGAGGGATAAACTTTTAAAACTATAGCCCAATCTTTTCAATCTAAACAAGTAAACACTAAAAATATATTTTAGAAATCCAGCAAACACACTAACCACAGTCAAAGCAAAGGAAGGCTTATGGCTTACCAAATGACAGTGGCTGTCTACAAGAGAGAGAACGAGAATACTCCAAAATTCTATCTGACCTGGCAGAGCTCAGCACAGCTACTATTCTTCTTTCCTAAAATCAAGGCATAAAGAAATTGAATAAAACTTGCCAAAATGTCACCTGGTGCATCCAAAAGCAGATTAAAGAAGGGAATGTCCAGAAATCAGGATGAAGAAAACTACTTAGAGAAGCCCCTTCTCCTATCAGTGGGCCACCAGGGTTTATCTGGGTAATAAAATGATAATAGGCCTTTTTGGTTAAATTTCAGTTAACATTTTAAAAATATCCAATCAGAATGACAGGCATTTCCAGAAGTATCAGTTTTCTTCATCCTCACCCTTTCACAAATGTGAAAACTGAGGCTCAGTATAGCTGTCAAGGGATTTTCCTAAATCATTGAAGCTGTAAATTTGGGACCGAAGTCTAAATCAGTTTCTCATTTTATCTTGGCTATCTTCTTAAAATTCTGTTTAGGGACATGGGGAGGGGGAAGGGTAAGCTGGGACGAAGTGAGAGAGTGGCATGGACATATAGACACTACCAAATGTAAAATAGATAGCTAGTGGGAAGCAGCCAAATAGCACAGGGAGATCAGGTCGGGGCTTTGTGACCACCTAGAGGGGTGGGATAGGGAGGGTGGGAGGGAGACGCAAAAAGGAGGGGATATGGAGATATATATATACGTATAGCCGATGCACTGTTATACAGCAGAGACTAGCACAACATTGTAAAGCAATTATACTGCAATAAAGATGTTAAAAAAATATATAAGAAAGCTATACTATAAAATAGATACAGTGATAATATATCTGAGAGGTGGAATTATGGCTGCTTTTTATTTTTTTAATCTATTTTTGGATTATTTGATTACATGATTTCTCTATAAAGAAAATGAATCTCTTGTGTAATAAAAGTTACTCAAAACCAAAAAAACAAAACAAAACAAAACAATTCTATTTAGGAAGAGAGGATAGAATGAAGGTTTGAGCATAGAAATCATTCTGGAAATCACTGAAGATAGTGGGTCTGTAGTGCAGTTTCATTTGTAGTGGGTTTGGCTTATATTCTTATATTTAGTTTTATTTCTATACAACTATCAAAGAAGGAGAAAGAAGTTAGGTAATATTTGCATTTGCAACTAATCAAAGCAGAATTGCTTTTAGCTTTAACAAAAAGATCGTCTGTGATCTCAGATTAACATCTTTATTCTTAAATGGAGCATAAATAACATTTATTGGCTAAGATTATTTGCAATAAACAAAACTGTTTACTGTTTACCACCTAGCATCTCACTGAGATGCTAAAACCTTATACTGAGCTCTCATTTTACCAGAGTGAATTTAAATTAACTTCAGCAGCCAGAATTAATGAAACCGGGTAAATGATGCAAAGATATTCCACAGGGTATTCTGTTTTAATTAGAGACAGAAAATGTGAGTCATTAGAGGTTTTAAAAAATGTTGCATTGTATTACTTTCTCATATTTTGAATCTAGGAATATAGATGAAAACTAAAACATGTTAGCCACTTCAGTTCAGTTTTAATGTATATCAGCTCTGAATTTATATTGAGTGAATAGTAAAGAGTCTGAATGAAGAACATAATCTGGAGCATTCAGGTACAAGTCCTAAATTTTATTAGAAGTTGAGTATCTGTTAATTAGCAGGCAGCTATATAACTTAACTATAAAGCCACTACAATTCAAACATTGTAGCACTACCACATGAATGAACACATATACAAATTAAACAGAAAATAATATCCACAAATAGTTCTTAGTATGTCTGGGAAGTTTGATTGTGATAAAGTCAAGTTATAATCTTTAAAATTGATGCCTAGAAAACTACACATCCATTTAAAACTCAAGTCTGTACCTCACACTACATACCAAAATAAATTACACCAGTTGCACATGTAAGAAGCTTGCAAGTTGCCACTTTACCCTAACAAGATGCGTCTTTTACAAATGCTTTCTCCCACACTGTGGCTTGTCTTTTCATTCTCTTGATAGTGATTTTCACAGAGCAGAAATTTTCTATTTTAATGAAGTCTACCTTATCAATTCTTTCTTTCATGGAGTGTGCCTTTGGTTTTATATTTTAAAAGTCATTGCCATACCCAAGGTCATCTAGGTTTTCTTCTATGTTATCTTCTGGGAGTTTTACAGTTTTGTGTATTACATTTAGGTCTGTGGTTCATTTTGAGTTAATTTTTATGAAGGATATAAAGTCTGTGTCTCGGTTTTTGTTTTTTTTTAACTATGGACATCCAGTTGTTTCAGCACTATTTGATGAAAAGACTATCTTTGCTGCCTTGTATTGTCTTTGTTCTTTTGCCAAAGACCAGTTGATTGTATTTATGTGGGTCTATTTTGGGGCTCTTTATTCTGTTCCATTGATCTATTTGTTGTTTCACCAATACCACCCTGTCTTGATTACTGCACCTTCATAATAAGTCTTCAAGCTGGGTAGTGTTATTCCTTCAACTGTGTCCTTCAATGACGTGATAGCTATTCTGGATCTCTTGTCTCTTCATATGGACTTTAGAATCAGTTTGCCAATATCCATAAAATAAGTTGCTAGGATTTTTATTGGGATCGCACTGAATTTCTATAGATTAACTTGGAAAGAACTGACATTTTGATAATACCGAGTCTTCCTATTCATGAACATGCAATATCTCTCCATTTATTTAGTTATTCTTTGACTTCATTCATCACAGTTTTGTAGTTTTCCTCTTATAGAGGTTGTACATATTTTATTAGATTTATACAGAAGTATTACAGTTTTGACAATGCTAATGTAAATAGTGTCGGGTTTTTTTTAAAGCTATTCCACTTGTTCATTATTGGTATATAGGAAAGCAATTGCCTTTTGTATATTAACCTTGGATCCTGCACCCTTGCTATAATCACTTATTAGTTACAGGAGTTTTGGGTCAACTCTTTAAGATTTTCTACATAGATGATCATGTCACCTGTGAACAAAGACAGGTTTATGTCTTCGTTCTCAATCTATACACCTTTTATTTCCTTTTCTTGCCTTATTGCATTAGCAAGGACTTGCAGCACAATATTGAAAAGTTATAATAAAGGAGGACATCCTTGCCTTGTGCTTAATCTTAGTGGGAAAGCATTGAGTTTCTCTCCAGTAAGTATGATGTTAGCTATTGGGTTTTTGTAGATCGTATTTATCAACTTAAGAAAGTCCCTCTCTATTCCTAGTTTACTGAGAGTTTTTATCATGAGTGCATGCTGGATTTTGTCAAATGCTTCTTCCGCATGTATTTATATGTCTTTTTTCCTTTATTTGTCTTGGTTGGATTATATTAATTAATTTTCAAATGTTGAACGAGCCTTACGTACCTGACACAAATCCCGTTTGGTCATGGTATATAATTGTGTTTATACTTTTTTGGCTTCGATTCACTAACATTTTGTTGAGACTCTCTGACACAATTTTTATCACATTTCTACTATAAAAGGTTTGGGATTCTAACGAATTTAAGCTATTAATTAGTCTTATCAAATTGTGCTTTTTATTCAAAGATACACCATAGCAGAACCCTGAGGGAATGGATGGTGAATGGTAAGGCCTGAATTTACACTTCTTTTATTCTTTATACCCTGAATCCGTCTCTCAGCAAGTGTTCACGGTTGATGTTTATTTTTTTGGAAATTAGACATAGCTCATTCCATTCATTCATTCAACAGATTCTACAGCAGAAGGGAGGCTCCTAAGGAGGTAGGGTGTATTAGTGGGGCTGCGGGTTATTACAGGGAATGCAAGCAAGGCCTCATAATGGAGACGGTGATATTTGAGAAAAGACCTAAAAAAGTAAGTGGATGAGTACTGTAGATAGTAAAGACAACAGCAATTCAGGTAAAGGGAACAGCAAGTGAAAATGTCTTCCTACTATACTTGCTGAACATCAAGGACTAAAGAGTATAAGGTGTTTGGAAAAGAGTGAGCAAGGAGTAGAGGTGGAGGAGATGAGATCAAATATATAATGTGGAGGGTAATCATGTAGCAACTTTCCAGCATTTTAAGAACTTCAGCTTCAACTATGAGGAAGGGGAAGACACTGAAGTCACATAATTCTTCTGACTTAGATTCTCAAAGGGTTCTCCGGCCACTGTGTTAAGTACACAGTTCAGAGGGATAATAATTAAGATGACAGACAACGAAATCTTAATCCTGAGTGGTAACAGTGGAAAAATCGAGAAACTGTCAAATTCTGGTTCTATCTCAAAGATAGGGCTGACACGTTTTGCTTGTGTATTGGATGTGAAAGGAGAGAGAAAGAAAAACGTCAAAGATGAATCACATTTTGTAAATGAGCACCAGGAAGAATGGAGCAGCACTTTTCTGTTTTGGAAAGTCTACAGGAAAAGTATGAGTGACTATGTGTGTATTTGATTGCAAGCTATATTAAGTTTGGGATGTCTATTAAATGACAAAACAGAGATATTCTGTTAGTAACCAGTCTTGTTAGGTGGACCCAGTCCGTAAATGACAACCATCAACCTACCTAATCTGCTCAGTTTGAAGCCCCATAAAAGATTTGGGGGCATTAGCGTGAAGAGGGCTTCCTTTTGCGTTTGTGTGTATGTGTGTCATTTGCTTTGACACTGTGGTTAGGCTAAAGTAGCACTATTCTGGGCTTTCATCTTTGGCAACTTTTTTCTCACCAAGCTTTTTTATTGGGTTGACGCCAAATGAGTATTTGCCTGATTCTTCATGTCCTGATTCTTTAACTATTTTCCTAGTTTGGACAGCCACAAATTTGGTTAGTATTTGTTAATTTCACCCTTCAACTTGGACACACTTGAAGCGAAGTGAAGTCCCACCACACTGATGGTAGACTCCATCTGAGCATGCTCAAAAGGGCACAGAAGGTTGTCCACGGGGAGGGTACTATCAGAGGCTGATTGACAGTATCTGTGTTGTAGACTAACTTAAGGGCAAACACATGCGGTTCTTACGCTTTCCTGCTCCTGATAATAGGCAATGGCAGGCTTTGGATCACAATGTTTGAACCCAGCAGGAATAGTGTTGCATTATATGTGGCATGACTATGATAAGGGGTATATATGTTATCTAGCATGTATCTTCTTTGTTATGCTACACAAATACAAGGCTGTCACTTTCTGAGACATTAAACTTTCTCTGGCTGTGACAGATTAAAAGCAGATGCCAAGTTAGAAACATTTCTGAATTAGGTGATTTGGGTTCCTTGACCAGGTTAAAAAAAACAAAACAAAACTGTTTTTCTTCTTGGTTTCACATTTAAACAATATGAGTTAGTCTAAACTATATGACCAAAAAAATCGAACTAATAAAATAACAGGCTCTTATCGTTATTATTTTGATATAATAAATAATAGAGGGATATTGTTTTACTAATAATTACCAGCATTTAGTAACGACAAGCCAAACATTAAGCCTTTAGGAAATTTGTGAACTCCTTCATTTCTTACAATAACTCTGTCAGATTGGTACCAGTATTTATCCCCATTGAAGAAACTCAGTTTCAGAGGAAGACACTGAGGCACAGAGAGGTTAAATGTAACTTGTCTATAACTGCCCTAGCTGCTATGCTAGTCGGCTTCATCAACCACTATCACATTTCTTTAAATGGACTTCAGATTCAGATAAACAATTTTTCCTGGTTGCAAGGAAATCATTTAACAGGCCCACATTGCAATGCTTGAAATGCAAGTCTGAGCCCAAATCTGAGAACCTTAAACCATATGATCACTAAAAATACTGAGTATCAATTCTGAGCCTTATAATACGAGTTTGCATTTAAAATAACAGGCCCTATTAGGAACAAGCGTACAAATGGCATTCTAGGAGGGAATATATCCAACAGGTGTTTTAAATTCCTTTAGGGGCAGTGAAAAAGTATGAAGGCATTTCCTGCAATACTAAATGAGCTGATTTGCTTTTGGTGGGTAAACACTGAACTTTGTTTACAAAACTTAACCTGAAAGTATTTTCTAAGTATCCTGCTATTACTGAAAGTTAGCCTTGTTATCTCCTTTAACAAACAAGAATGGTAAGACACAGTCTCAGTTAGTATAGTATGGATAAATCATTTGCAGTCTTGGGTAAACTTGTACCTTAACAAGTGTCTTCAATTTGGGGAAGACATGAATTCACAATTGCCATTCTCTATGCATATTATTGCCATATAAACTAATTCCAGCAAAAGAAAGCTATAGTTAGGTAGAACCATTCATAAAGTGATGCAGTCACTCAGGAATACTTTATAACCTAAACCGACTGGACAGTCAGTAACCAATGAATTATCCTAATGCTGATTCATCTCAGAGGTCCTTTATTCCAATGACTTTCGCTGCTATCCCTCTCTTTTCCTTTTGGGATTAAGAACTACGCATAAAGTCTTAGTTACTCTAAGGTTCACCTTGTACCTCTCCTGTCATACAACTCGTCACTTTCCCCATCATCTGCCGCCAAATGCCAAAAAGAAATCTGAGTACTATGCGGTCATGGCACAGGTATTTCTAAAGAGAGGAACACCTGTTCAAAGATCACTAATCCGAGAATAAATATATGGGGAAATGAACTGGGGACATGAGTGGAATCAACTGAAACTGCGAGAGGTCAGCAGGGCAGATATGTGGGTCTATATGTGCCTTAAAGAATAATGCTGTCTATGAGAAAATACACTTTAATGCCCCAAACTTTAATCCAATTAATATCTGGGAATATATTTCAAGACCACTTGTATATATGTGTATGTACATAAGGTTAGCATTGTATATTATTTGTGTTATGCTCTCCCTTATATTCATGGGAATATGTTGCCTTTAAACTTTCTTGTTGATTTTGTACATGGATGAAGGTTCACACAGTAAGATAAGTTCAAGGATTTCTTTCTCCAATACCATTGATATGAATTCCTATTACTTAATTTCTTTTTGATAGATTTTCAGATGACAGTCCAAGATAGTTCTGCCAATGGAAATCACAGGACTACCAAATATGGAAAAGACTTTGGAAGACTTACAGTGTGTTTTCATGGTCTGCATCAGAATTCTACAGAAGGTGTTTGGCTGAATTGGCAGTGAAATGAGAATGGAAAGTTAGTGTGTCGGTTACTTTTCAGTGTGATATGCTTTCTTTTCTACTATTCTACTATGTATTAGAAATTACGTAAAAATCAGGAGAAGAGAAATGGTTAAGAAAAAATATAATGTCATGTTAAAGACATTCGGCACTTACCTAGACTCACAGGTAACATGAGAGAACATGAGAGCTGGCTTGTGAGAGCTAACCTTGTTCCATTTCCCTCAGTGTCTTCATGAAAAGCTTTGAGGCTCAAAGAAGGAAGTGACCCTGCCAGGTGCATACCATGAATCAGTGATGAAAGGGAGACTCCTTGGCTTCTGTAGAGCCATGCCTCTGTGCACACGGTATTAAAGAAGCATTAATTAAATGCCCCTTTACCTAACAACGTGGAGCTTAATCATAGGGTTTGGGCTTCTTGTCTCTTCTTTTCTTTTGCTTTCTCTTTTACATCCTTGGGGGCCTTAGTTTTTAGTTGCTCTCTTGAACTGGATTTACAAGACATTTATTTTCACTAGCCCTTATTTTTTCCGATTGTAGGCTGAATTTTTAAGAAGTTGGGGAAGGATACTGAACTGCCAAAAGTTAACAGATTATTGGCAAAGGTATAAAAATAATTAGAATGCCAATTTCCCTGGGTATTCCCTGTGTACTTTAGGGGTAAAAATAGTATTTGTAAAGTGATTTCAAAATGTGCAAATATTACCTGTGGGATATAACCTATGGGTGAAGAGCACTAACTCTAAAATTAATTTGCCTGGATCTTTTTTCCCCAGCTCCACCACTTATTAGTGGTGAGAGTTCAGGAGTGGTACTTCTTTGTGTTTCACTTCCTCTTTGAAAACCAAGGGCTTAATAACCTCACCCATTTTACAAGGCTGTGGTGTGGAGTTAATACATGTAGAGTGGTTAGGAATCCATGCCACTCTTAAGTCTTTTAAAATCAATCTTACTATTGTTGTTACTACTATTATTAATTTGTTAGCTGTCCTTGAAAAAGTTTGCCAGCAGTACTCACTTGCTTTTCTTTTTGCTGTATATTCTCTACATCCCACTTAAGCGTTCTACCAATCCTTAAGAGGCTCTTTTCAGATATTTTACACCTCTTTACTTGTTTGTCACAGCAAAAGTAAAAGGAGTGTGGCTCCCCTTGATCAAGCAAACCAGAAGTTTGGTTTTCTCCCATTCATACACATTGGTGAACAGATGTGAAAAAACGACTCCATGGGGCTTTCAGTCTGGAACCAAACATCCAGGCTCTGTGTTACTTGACACTATTATGCACACATGTTGGTCCCTTAGGACCCAAAAGAATCTCAACTAAGCCCATCATTATTTCAGGAATATGACGAATGCTATTTGTGAAGTAGTTGAATGTAACAGAAATATAAGAAAAGGCAGAGGTGTTTCGTATCACAACTTTTTGAGAAATGCTCAGAGCTCTAAGATGTAGCTGACAATTCCCCCATCAGCTAATCCTTTCAAAGTGACCATAAATACATTTTTTCAGCAATGGCAATAACGCGGTGACTACACTCCTCAATTCCTCACAGTGTCAGCATTAAATACATTAAAAGGGTAAGTTAAAATATCTGTCTGATTGCTTCTGACATAACCCCGAGATCTCTTTTATTTCTGTACTCCATCAATTATAATGTGGAACATTAAGACAAATTATTTCCAAACACTAACGAGGAATGTAGCAACAAGCGGCAGACAATCAAGGGGAATTTTGCCATAGCATGGTGTTTATTTTATTACAAGCAAGAGTGCAAACCCAAAGGATGTAATTTAGAGGAAACTCTGTCCTGTCTATTCTCTAGGAACCAGAACAAGGAGACTGAGAGAAGATGATTCTGGGTAAATCAAACCGTTTTCTCCTAATTACAGCTGACTAATAGGGAGCAAACTCCCATGGAAGGCTGTGATCTGCTTGAAGAAAGCTACGAGGTTGCCCTGGTTAGGATCTTTCATATACAGTTATTCAAGCTCAGACTTGATCATCTGTCAGGGATGCTACAGTAGGGAGAGTTTTGCCATAGCTCTGAGACTCAGCAAGATCACTTCCAACTCCAAAACCTACAATGTTAATTTAACCACCAACACCAGCCATCGTTAAGAGCGACCTTAAATAACTCCAAATCTGTTCATCTACTTACATATTCTTTACACAGTCAACAGACCTCGAGTGATTACTTACTACATGCCAGACACAGTTCTAAGACACAGAATAAGGGATAAGAAAGGTAACAACCTCTGTCACTGTGGGGCTTGAGTTCTTTGGGAAGAAGTTCATCTAAATACAAAGAGACACGAAAGATAATATTTGTTTTTATTATTATTCTGTGAAAGAAGTAAAGTAATCTGATAAATTGGGACTAAGTTAGGCTGGTAGGACAATCAAGGAAAAAATATCTTTAAGAGATGGGTGCCAAAGAATAGAAAGGAATCATTTATGGACAATTTTTCTGGAAATAATATTTCCAAAACATGGGAAAAACAAATACAAAGGCCCTGAGGCAAGATGAAGCTTAACTACAATCAAGGAAAAAGAAGAAGCTAAATGGTTAGGTCAGGAGATAACCACACAAATTTACACCAGCTGGTCCCTAACTTCAAGTCTACGTGGATATATTCTTGAGGTGAGTTAGACATATATATCATCCAAAAAAACAAAAAGAAGTTGACTCCACAATTACCCTGGAAATTCTGAGTGAGACATTTACAAAGGCACAACCATATTAAAGATCACAGACATCATTCTCCAAACTCCACTCTGGCCACCACCTGCAGGCATTTAACAGGGGTGTTTAATATCCTCTCTAAAATATTGGGCAGGAAGAACAAACATCCTAGCATGTCTGCACAGTGCACCTAGTGTCCCACAATTGAAAAGTAGCTGGAGCTCACTCTGCTGATAGCTCTGCCGGTTTTTTTTTAACCTTTTATTAAGAATCCCATCTCTTTTAAGAACTGGGATATATTTTTTGAGGGAAATAAACTATAGGAAAATTCAACTGACAGAGATCATACTGTACTTGACTTTTCTGTTCTTTGCTACATTTGTTTGTTGAGACAAACGTCTGTTCTTAGCCTTTTTTTAATGGCTCTGTTAAATAGAACGGACACACAGTACACTGCACATACTTAAAGAACACAATTTAAGTTCTGAAATATGCATATACCCATGGACCTGCCAACACAATTAAGAGAAGGAACATATCCTCACTTGCAAGTGTTTTTATGCCTCATTCATAAAGCCCCTTTTTCCCCTCACATTCCACCCCTCCACATCCCCAAGTGACCACTGATATGCTATCATATCAGTCTACCGTTAGACACGTGTTTGCATTTTTCTAGAAATTTATATAAATGGATTCACACAGTGAGGACTTTTATCTGGCTTCTTTCACACAATGTAATGATTTTGAGAGTAATTCATATTTTTGTGGGTATCAATAGTCAATCACTTTGCTTTGCTGAGCAGTGTTTCTCTGTATGAGTATACCACGGTATGTTTATTCATTCGCCTGTTGATGGGTGCTTGAGGTTGTTACAATTCTTTTTATTAAAAATAAAGATGCTGTGATGATCCATGTACAAGTCTTTGTATGAACATATGCTTTGATTTTTCTTGCATAAATATCTAGGTGCAGAAACCCTGGATCATACCGCAGGTGTATGTTCGACTTATAAGGAAACAGCCAAACTGTTGACTGAAGTGACTGTACCATTTTCCTTCCCACTAGCAGTGTAAAAGACTTGCAGTTCCTACACTGCCTCACCAATACTTGGTGTGGTTGGACTTTTCTAATTTTAGCCATTCAATACGTGTGTAGTGGTATCTCCTGGGGCTTTCATTTTCATATAGCTAGTAATTGATTACACTGAGCAACTTCATGTGCTTATTTGCATCCGTACACCTCCTTGGCAGGATCTCTTTTTAAATATTTTTACCCATGTTGTTAATTAAAAAAAATTTTTCTAATTACTGAGTTTTGAGAGTTCTATACATGTTAGAGACACAAGTCTTTTCAGGTATATAATTTGTAAATATTTTCTTCCAACCTGTGGCTTTTCTTTTATTAATAATGGCTTCCAAAGATGAAACCCAATTTATCACTTTTTTTCTTTTATGGATCTTGTTTTTGGTGTCATCTCTAGGAAATCTTTGCTTAACTCAAGGTCAAAAAGATTTTGTCCACATTTTAGAGATTTATGTTTTGATCTACATTTAGTTAATTCTTTATATGGTGTGAAGTAGGGATCAAAGGTCATACTTTTGCATACGGCTATCTATGCACAGTATCCGTGTGCTATATGCTTCTGGCACCATTGGTCAAGAAGACTATCCTTTCTCCTCGAAATTGGCTTTGCAGCTCTGTTGAATAATCAGTTGTCCTTATGTGTGTGGATATGATTCTGGGATCTACATTCTATTTGATTGACGTATTATATGTGACTCTTGGTTATAATATATTCTTTCACGGATGTCTTTCCACTTGCTCATGTAAATAGTCTCCCAGTAATATAGCCTTACCATTTTAATGGACATACCTAGGTATACCTGAGATGCATTTGATAAAT
>NW_021703774.1:30514296-30533721 GCF_005190385.1 Monodon monoceros | reverse complement strand
AAAAACACTTAAAATGTTCAGGTGTAAAAACTATGTACTCTACAGACTTCCTGCCTCAACCAAGAGTATGTTAACGCATCCCCACAAGCTATTTTGCACGTGTATAGGGCTGTAGAGTCTGGGGAGCATGAGAGTGGTATGTGCTGTCTAGCCCAAAAGATCATCATAGAACGCAAAGGAAACATTAAGGAAATAGATAGGAATCGTCAAATGCCAAATGTTAAAATATTTCTCATGCGTTTTTAATATTTACATTGAGATAAATAAGCAAATTATTATAAAATACAAAAATTTAGAGAATATTTCAAAATGCTCTTTTTTGCCAGATGCAACCAGATACTAGGAATAAAGAGAGGAATTTTCTGGAACCAGCTTGACTTTCCTTTTTTTATCACCATTGAGTGACGGGGTTGTATTTTATTCAGTCTATTGTACATGTGGGTGTGAATAAGATGGAACTTCTCTCAAAAAGAGATATGAGCAAAGATATATGTTGTCAACTTGTCTAAAACATTTTTTCATGTTCGGACTCATTTTTCTTTGTATTGGCATTTCAAGGGATTTTGTTTTTTAATTTGACTATTAAGAAACCTTGATAACTTCAGTGATATCCCATGAAGATAATATAAACAACTGTAATGGAAAATGAAAAGATGATAATAGCAACCAACACTGTGACATTTCTTGCCATTGTTCTTTACTATTTAGAATAGTAACAAACCCCATATTAATTTGACTTTTTGAACTTTGGCCTTTACTTTGGTGGAAGAAGTTCCTTTCACTTTGCTTATTATCTGTTTGCAATTAAAAACAATGAATGGGGGGCTTCCCTGGTGGTGCAGTGGTTGAGAGTCAGCCTGCCGATGCAGGGGACGTAGGTTTGTGCCCCGGTCCGGGAAGATCACACATGCCGCGGAGCTGCTGGGCCCGTGAGCCATGGCCGCTGAGCCTGAGCGTCCGGAGCCTGTGCTCCACAACGGGAGAGGCCACAACAGTGAGAGGCCTGCGTACCGTAAAAACAACAAAAAAAACAATTAATGACCATACTTTGATATGATCATCTTACAGTTGTATAGAGGGAGGATAGTTATACAACCATTTATATATCTGTGGATTCAAGAAAGTTTAAAGGCTTGATATTTGAATCCTGTGGAATGTAGCCTCCTTTCCCAGAGGGAAATGAACATATACATGTACTAACTGTAGTTTATAATAAAGCAACACCTGTTCGTAGAGGCACCTTCTATTCCAGGCATGTTTAGGTATAGGGAAGGGGAACAACAGCTGTAAAACGTAAGTCTTGTCTATAAGGAGTTTACAGTTTAGGGGGGTTGAGGGCACTCAATGACTCAACGAGGATGAGCCTGATGCAGGTGGCTACAAGGTCGCCCTTGGATAAAGTCTGCTTTAGGAAAGACCAGCTTACTCTTACTCTGTTAAACTCTTTAATGCGGTGTCCAATAAACCTGAATATCAAGCTCAAACGCCACTTTAGGAATGTTTCCAGGGGGGTAACAGTCAAGAAGTTAACATGATTCCCACACACTTGACACAACTCACCAGAGGTCTTGAATTCGGTGAGCATATTGACCTCCTTTAAGAAAGATCACCATTTAAACTTCAAATGCTAAGTTCTAAGAGAATGAAGTAAGTAATAAGTGATATTCAGGTTCAGAGGTGGAAGAGAAAAGAGGTCTCCCCTTGAGTAGAACATTTTGTTGGATTTTCCAAAGTGGCAAACAATAAGGAGAACACTAACCAGCTAAGACTCTGAATAAGTTGAGAATTAAGATGAAAGCCTAAGATGGAGGTCAAAATGTCCCCTAGATTTAAGGATACACTTAGGCTGAAAGGGAAACTATTGAAAAAGATGTAGAAAATCCTAAATATTTCAAAAAAAATTATTAGAATAAAACAACTTAGCAAAGTTTGTTTGCAGAATATGAAATCAACATATACGCATCACTTGCATTTCTGCACATTAACAATGAACAATCTGAGAAAGAAATTAGAACAATTCCATTTACAACAGCATCAAAAAGAATAAAATACTTAGGAATAAGCTTAACCAAAGACATGAAAGATTGTACACTGAAAACTACAGCATTATTGAAAGAAACTAAGGAAAACATAAATAAATGGGAAGACATCCCACGCTCATGAACTACTGTTAAAATGTCCATATTACACAAAGCTACCTACAGATTTAAAGCAATGCCTATCAAAATCCCCTATTTTTACAGAAGTAGAAGAAACGACTCCAAAATTGATATGTAACCACAAAGGACCTTCAACAACCAAAGCAAACATGAAGACCTCACACTCTCTTTTGAAATGAAGTTTTCTTGTTATTGTGGGTTATAAATCCAAAGTCCTAAAAGTCCATAAATTATCCTCCTAAATTTACATTTTGGTTCATTCTCAGTGACAGGCCTTTCTGTGCCTGAGTGGCAGTGAGGGCTGCTTCAATATCTGTAGCTTGGACTTCTGTCACTGACATGGTGTGGGTATCCCAGAGCCTTGGCTCTTTTACCAGTCGATCAAGTCCCGCATGAACCATGCTCAGAAGGGCCCCACGCTTGCTTGGTTTCATGCTCTGCTATTGCTGTCTTGAAATTCTTAATGATTCTATCTTTGAACTTACGTTCTGTAAGTAAAATTTATAGGACAATAAAATATACGCATGATCAGAGGAGACATGTGCAATATGTGTGTCTGCCACCATTCCTGCTGCCCCATTCACAACTAGTTTTCACCCTGCTTATGGTGTGCTTTCCATGACACGCTTATTTGGTACCCATTTGGAGTCTTACTGAGTCCCACCAGAATTCTGTGCTACTGCTCACATCCAAGACTAAGTGAAGGTGTTAACAGCTCCAGGAGGCCATGCTTTCCATTTGAATCTGAACTTACTTCTAACACAGAAAGAAAGCAGTTGTTTTCTAAAAAACAAGAATGTCCAAGGAATCTTATCATATCCTTTCTTACTCGTGTTACTTCCCAATATTAGCCAAACACTTCTGCTGAAAAAGATGACATATATGAAAAAGAGAAGAGAGAACAACCCATAGAACCCATTTAGGGCTCACCCTAATCTAGTATGATGTCATCTTATCTCGATTCTATCTGAAAAAAGAATTTAGTTGGGCACATTCACAGGTTCCAGGTGAACATGAATTTGGGGAGGACACTACGTACCCCAGTGCAAATACTTTCAACAACACTTTTTCTTTGCAGTCTGAACAAGAGGCACTATATTTTCATTTTGCACTGGAGCCCACACATTATGTCACTTTTTACTTTTAGAGCCCATGTTGGAAAATGGGGTTTCGTGAGACAGCCAAGTGAGTCTGTCAAGTGAATTCTAGAATTATCCAGACTTACCAACACTTCATTGCAGCAAGTTGGTTCCAGGCAAACCCATGTGAAAGGGGCATGTCCACAATGGAGCAGAGAACTTTTGTCTCTCTATCACCAGACTCACTCCCAAGATGAAGGAAAGAAGAGCTTAGCAAAGCATGGCCAGTTATTCTTCCCAACTTTGCCAGTCAAGTAGGTCACCTCACCTAGCCAGTGTCAGTGAATATAAGAGCAGGGAGGTTAAAAGTTATACTACTCAAATTCCCTTCACATGCTGGTACCATTAGGAACGAGAAGGGAAATTGTCACTAATGCTTCCCTGTTTCACTAATGTTTCCCTGTTTTTTTCAATCTCTTAACACACTCAACTATGCCTTTAAGCCTGTAATTAACGGAATATGGCTCTCCCTTCAGGACAAAGAAAAGACCTTTATCAGGACAGTCCTGCTCGCACTTTTACGGGGCTACTCATTTGAGTGGCCTCTGGGAACTGCTGGTGGACAACTTAGAGTTTCATCCCAGAAGTCTCTGATATGGGTGAGAAATTGCTTTAATTTAAATTTAATCCAGGGCTACTCATATCCAATGATCAGAAACAACTTTTTGTTCTACCAGCCATCCACAGCACAGCTAACCATAGAAAGTTGATGAGGTTAAGTGACAAACTAAGATTAAATACATAAAAGCATCCAGTAATACAATTCAGAAATCATAGAAATGTTGCAAATTTGAAAGTACACCTCTGCCAGTATCAAATTCTTCACAGAGAAATTAAAAGGGCACACATTAAACGCTCTTATGAATTAAGGTCCCAAAGTATTAAAGCCCAATTTTGAAATCAAGTTTCCTTGTTACTGTGGGTTAAAAATCCAAAGTCCTAAATGTCCATAAACCATCCTCCCAGCTGTACATTTGGTTCATTCTCAGTCACAGGGCTTTCATTTCCTGAACGGGACTGAGGGCTCCTTCAGTATCTGTAGCTTGGTCTTCTGTCACTGACACGGGTGTGGGTCTCTCAGGGCCTTGGCTGTTTTATCAGTTTATCAAGCTTCTCATGAACCGTGTTTTAAAGAGTCTAAAGAGTTACTAAGATACAATTTGATTTTACAGCACTATCCCCAAAATTTAAAAACAATCTCAAAAGCAAGCCAATGCCCCACTCCTAGAAGACAGAAACTAGGCACATTTTTGTTCCCAGAATCCAGTACAGAATTTGACTAAAGAACAAAGCAGAAACTGAATGGCATTTGAGAGAAAGATAAAGTCTCTTTCATTTTAGCCTCACTAGGATGTCCATTAGTCTATGCCATTTAACTGAAATTTCTGACCTGCGAACTTCGAACCAGGAGGAATCTTTGAAGCCTGACGTTGATTTGTCACTATGAATTTGCCACGTGCAGTGCACAGCCCTGAGCATCTGTCACACATGGACTCTTGAGTTATCCTTCCTCTTTGATGACCTTGTGGTTCACACTGCAGTACTGAACTGATTACGGGTTCTGTCAAGTGACATTACACATCCAGTTCTGATGCGTAGATTTGACAGTCCTATGCCGCCAGGGCCATTTTCACTGCCTCCTGCTATGGAACTGCATAGACCAAAGGCGGCTGCCTTTAAGAGAACATTTCTTTCTCCAGCATAATTGACAAATCCAGTGTCAGCTTGGGTCCACATGTAAAGGGAGTCACTTCAGCCTACGGTAGTCCATATGTGTCAATGCTGACAAGTTCTACAAGACATGTTTTCCTTACAACTGAGTCTTTTTCTCAGTCAAGCCTGCTTGGGAAAAACTGTACCTGAAGAGTAAGGCAAGGTGGACGGCTGCCTGAGACTTTCCTGCCCTGTAAACTCCTGCACACTCTCAAGTCAAGTGCCAGGTAAAGGTCTCTGTATACTAAAGACCCTTCAGGTGCCTTATTCATTCCGCTCCAGGTATTGCTCAGTCACCTGCAACTCCCTAACGCCCCTTTTCTTTATATCAGACCTTTACTTAAGTGGCTCGAAAGAAACCGCCACTCTCCCACACCATAAGCTGCAGCCATCAGCCAAAATCAAAGTGTCTTACGGCTGGTTGGATGGTGGCCCCCAAAAGGATATATCCATGTCCTAATCCTTGACTGTTACCTCATTTGAAAAAAAAAATTTTTGCAAATGTCATTAAGGATCTTGAGATGGGATTTCCATCCTATATTATCTGGATGTGTCCTAAATATAATGACAATTGTCCTTATTATACAAGAAAGGCAGAGGAACATTTGAGACAGACAAAAGAGAAGATACAGAAAGGGGGTGATGTGAAGACAGAGACAAAAACTGAGTGATGTGGCTTCAAGCCAAGGAAGATGGCAACCATCAGAAGCTGAAAGAGGCAAGGGATAGAATCTCCCCTAGATCATCTGTAGGGAGAGCAGCCTTGCTGACACCTTGATATCACACTTCTGGCCTCTACAACTGTGAGATAGTAAATTTCTCTTGTGTTAAGCCTCCAAGTTTATTAGTCTCCCAGCAAGCACGGGACACTTATACAGCATGCACTAAACCTTTTCTAGGCTTCAGCAGTTTACTGCACAAACCTAAATATTTTCAAACAGTCAAAGGTCTCAACATCCCACCATACATTAAAAACCAAGGCACTAGGCTACTTCCTTGGCAGTAACAAAATATCTTCCACAAGGACAGTTTGCTCTCTAAAATGTCTGCTCCTTTCTTTTTATTTCTCAGTGTTCCCAGGTAATGCACCAAGTGTTAGGGTCTTTTAATTACCTTCCAGCAAGTACAATGCCTTAATTCTATTTGGTTTGGAATAAATTAGGAAACAAGATAAAAGCGAAAAGATGGAGGGCCAAATATTCCTGTTACTCTTGATAGCCCTGGCTTGAGAATCCAGTTTCAACGAAATGATCACATAACAGAACCCCAGAATTGGGCAGATTTACTAACTAGTAATACACAGAATGAGAGAAACAGAAGACACTCACTCACACTCTCAAGGGAGAGAACAGAATTAGTCAAGGCAAGCATGCTCACTTAATTCTTTTCAAGCTTTCTATAAGTCACTTGATCACCCTGGGGCAGAGTCAGTAAAGAAGCAGGGCTGAAATGACCCTAAGAGCTCTCTTGACAGGACTGAAACATCAGCAGCAGGAAAGGAACATTCCCTCACTCCTCACCACCACCACCCCCAGGAGTAAAAAATGATCATCCACATTGACAATGTAAAAGAAATCAGAAACTATGCTAACTCTGATTCACTCTTAGTATACCAACAGCTAATCAGGAGCCTTGTGCAAAAACATCTTGATTAGTTGCTAATACAACTCTTTAGAAGCAGACCCCTCCATATACCTCAAAGGCAACATGCAGACCTGTATGCTTCAGGATTTTCTCACGAAAACCCCACACAATTTCTTTACTATTCCAGCCATATATGGCCTAGCCCTACCCTCATACCTGTTTTTCTTACTTTAGTAATAAAGAAACATAGATGGAAATAAAGAAGAGCTATCAGGTAGAAAGATATAAAATAGTGGGAAAAATATTATAAGTAGAGTCAAGTACCACCACCATTTACTAGAAGTGAACTGTCAGCACCAACATTAATACTTTTTCCTGTTATATCTGTAAAGTGATAATAAGTAATATGTACATAACAATTGTTTATTTATTCAAATCTCATTTTTACAACTAACTACTTCACAACAATTAACATGCTAAGGCAACATCAATAGATGAATAAAGGTAGTCCCTGGCCCCAAGGAACGTTGCCCAGGAGAACACAGAGATACGTAAAAAATACAATCACAATACAGTGTAGCGAGTGCAGCAATCAGGCATGCAGAAGTGCAAGGGTAGCAGAAAGGAGCGTGTGATCACAACACTCAAAAGAAGACTGCACAAAAGACATAACATGTAAATTGAGTTTTGAAAAATGAAGTGGGTTTCCCAGGTGCCCCATAGGAAGAAAGGAATTCTTGGAGGAGGGAAAAGCATAAATGAAGACAGTGAATTGTTCATATAATCCAGAAGTGAACTAGGCAATGGCAGGAGAAATGACTGGACACAGACGTCATGAATACTCGCATGTCTGCGTTTTAGCAAGTCCATTCTAAAAAAAACTTTGAGGATCAACTCGGGGCTGGGGGGCCGCGGGGGGACAGAACTAGTCATTCCTGCAAGAAACACTGGAACCAGTTTCTACCAACCCACCAAAAAAACGACTTCAAAGGCAACGTGGTGTCACAGGAAGGGCCTGTTTCTGTGTTCGTTTGTTTTTAGTTCATTAGGGCTCACTTAAAATTCTGATTCCACAATGCACTTGCTTTGGGATCTTGAACAACACTCATAACCTCTGCAAGTTTCAGTATAGTAAGTTTATGTAATTACCTTCACCTGTAATATCCCTGTGTTGCAACCTTAATTAATTCAGATTAATTCATCATAATCTCAAGTTCAGGTCAAAGACTAGTTCTTCTGTGACTTCCCCTCTGAACTGATTCAAAAGCCTTCTCTACCGTCCTCATTTGGCTTCTCTTCTCTTCTGGAATCTCATAAGAACTTCTATGACCTCTTCGGGTTTTTTTTGTTGTTGTTGTCTGTTTGTTTGATTTTAATTGAAGTATAGTTGATTTACAATGTCGTGTCAGTTTCAGGTGTACAGCACAGTGGTTCCGTTTTCAGATTCTTTTCCCTTATAAGTTATTACAAAATATTGAGTATAGTTCCCTGTGCCATAGAGGAGATCCTTGTTGTATCAATTCTATGCCTTCTTTGAATGATTGTAGCACTTGTTGTCTGTATCATTTTTATGTCTGTTGTGGCTTTGTGACTGAAAATGAAAATTTTCTATTTGTTCGTGTCCTGGCCCTTCCTTAAAAATGTGTTCATTTATCTATTTCATATTTACTGACTACATCTTAGACACTGTGTTAGCTGCTTGTTCTAGATGTTAGTAAAATATAGACCTTCCTGCTCAAAGGGTCACAGTATTTGTGGGAAAACAAAAAAAATGAACAACCTATGTCTCTAAGAGCTTTGTACTTCCCAAAGAGAACACACCTCGTAGGTACAATGAATCCATGTATCATACGTAAATGTATAACTAGTTAATGGGATTATACACCTGAGATAACTGCTTTTCGATTCCGAGGAAATGATGATTATATTTCACCAGGAGCTCAATACCACTCTGAGAATGAGGGCTTAACCCCCGACCTGGCTCACTGCATCGCTTTCTTATATGAAAATAGACAAGTCTGTACATACTCTCTACAAAAAGGCTTATCGGGCATGAATTTCAGATAGCAAGAAGAAAAATTCAAGAGGTTCAGAGAAGCATCCAGAAGCTCAGATGATTGTCTGGCACTAATACAACTTGCTTGACAGGAATATAGAGCTGTAAATCTCACAAAATTAGATGATCTTCTAAGAATTTCAAAACTGCCTGCTATTAATTAGAAATCTTAGAAGAACCGCTTCTTTTAAAGCATACTGATAATATGCTTTACAGCTTAATATTCAGAAGTCTATGTTTTCGCTAAATGAGCTTCAGGAAAGAAGGAAATTTGTGGTTCAGTTCCATCTACTCTGGAACCTCTGGTCAAAACATCTACTTCTGTGCTCAGCCATCTTATCATCTGTAAAATGGAGGCAACTCTAAGAAAACATAATTACAGAGATGTTGCACAGTTTCCTGTGTCACTGTCTTCATTTGTTTCAGAATACCAATAACATCTAAGCTACTACTGAAAGAGTGCTGTATTATTTGGGGTCATCTAGTGCAGCTCTGTCAAAGTAAAGAAAAGGAAAGGGACCTAGAAAAACTATAATTTTCCCAAGAGGACACTGTTATTTTATGGTAAATCTGAGTCAAGAACCCTGATCTCTTTGATGCCATTCCATTGTTCTTTCGTTGGGTTCTCAACAACCCAGAGAAAGAAAGAGAAATAAAACTCCTATGTGCTGTGTCACTGGTACAGGACGTGGCAAGATTGGAATTGGAGAACTACATATTAACAGGTATTTGGGAAATTCTTCAAACTAATTTATATACCAGGTACATAATAGTATGTTTTCCCAAGATGATTCTGTGGAATGAACAGAACTGGTAACTGAAGGTGTGCTGCAGTTCCAAACAGGATGGGTGAATGCTTGTTTTCTGGCACCTTTAAGTCTCCACCCCAATATACACATTAAAATAAAATTAACATTTGAACTGGGTCATATTTAATTCTGCATGCTCTTGTAAGTCAGCAAAATATTCCATATATCATTTAAGTTGTCACTCACTTTTTAACTTGACTTTCAATTTCTAAAAGTCTTTCCAAACATAAAACAGAGGTGGGAAAATGGTATATGGGAAGTTGCAGAGATGAAATAAGCTTATTTCATTAGGCATAAAGATGAATATCCAAACAACTTCTTCATGGCTGTAAGTGTCCAAATCTACTGTCTTCATTTTGTAGTCAAGGCTGCCGGAAAAATATGCTAATGGATTCCTTATTACCCAAATGCCCCATATCAGTTTCAGTGGGTATCATTATATATTATGGAAATTTTTCTCAGTGACAGAGAAAGACATCTTGGCCGAGCATCCCCCTGCCCATGACACACAGATGATGGTCTCAAGCTACCTTGAAGGCATTGGAGCCCACTTTATCCGTTACTAATATTAATGGAGGACAAAACTTCATATTCCGTTTGCTCTGTGTTTGTTAAATCACTTCTTCCCTTCATTAAAATGGATGACACATAATTGAGTCTGTAGTGTGTGTATCACTGGAACCTGAACACATTTTTGTTGGTTTTATTAACGTCATAGGTTTCTAGGGAGGGTCTACTAAATAACTAAGTCTAGTTTCACAGTTACAAATAAATTAGGATGTAATTTTGAATAAATTAAGCTCATCATAAAGGAAGGATACTGATAGTTGCTACTACCCCTTCCTTGAGGGGCTCTTGTAAAGCACTAAATAAAGTAACAGAGCTTTATATGCATGCACGTATTTTCAATGATGTTTGAACACACTCGAAAAGAACTCTACAGAATGCATTATAAAACCTCGATGCTGTGTGTCCCTAGTTCCCAGCTCTCTCGTTAAAACTATTTAAATGAACAAAATGTGATCTATTAGGATAGCTATCAGAGTACTCCAAATACTACTTCTTGCAGTACCCTGTTCCAACCATTTGCCTTCCTCTTCCCATTAGTCCTTAATTCAGAAACCCCAGAGATTTGTTCATTAATTTATGAACACATTTCTTCATTCAGCCAAGAAAATTGATGGCTCCCTTACCAAATTTCAGGCACCCTTCTTCAGTATGTTTTCTAGGCATGTTCAGGAAACACAGCAGTGATTAACACAGATGAATATATCCTCTCTCGAGCTGAGGGGAGAGACAAAAGTAAAGAAGCAAATATAAAATCGTTAAGTGTAAATACGTAAATAAAAATTGAATAAATGGGTAGAATAACTAGTATATCAGGTAAGTGCTGGAGAAAAACAGCAAGCAGGGAAGGGGGATGGAGATTGTTAGCTGGTAGGAGGAGGCTGCGATCTGAAACTAAGTGATCACTGAGGGCTTTCTGGGGAAGATAAAATTTAAGAGGGAACCTAAGGTTGTGAGAGGGAGCAAGGTGCATATCTGGGAAGTGAATAGTACAAGCAGAGGGAACAGTCAGATGGAAAGGCAATGAGGCAAGAGTGGGCTTGGAGTATCCAAGGAGCAGAAAGGATGTCAGTGTGTGGAAAACAGAGGGAGCAAAGTGGAGAGGAGAAGGAAACAGTCAGAGAGGAAACAGAGGCCCAGATTTCTAGGGCTGTGGAGGCACTTTGAGGACTTTGCTTTTCCTGTGAAGAAGCCATTGAAGAGCCTGGAGTGACATGATCTGACTTACGTTTTAACAGGATCTCTCCGGATGCCATGTTGATTAGAGACTGCAGGAGAATAAGGACAAGCCCCAGAAGACCAATAGTTGATTCAAATGTCAAGAAACATTTATGCCTTCACACTTCAACTTCACAAATGATGCCATTTCCATTGAGCTACTGAAAAATATAATCTGGCTTTCAAAACAATAAACCAGAAGGCATTTTCTCACATAAGCAAGGTCACAAACAACTGTCAGCTAAGGTTGAAATAGCAACAAATCAAATAATAACAAAAAACATTTTTTATAGATTTTAAAACCTTACAAAGCATTTTCTTGTCCATTATCTAAGTTAATCCTCAAATCAACGCCATGAGATAGTTACTATTTTCCCATTAGAAGTGACCGCATATTAAATCCTTAGTGATTGCTCAAGAAAAGCTGAAATCTTGAGTGTGCATCTATTAATGCCAAGGTTGGGTTTTTTACCCATGGGAACATTGGATGCTAAAATCCACAGGGATTTTCAGCTCAAGATGGCAGACTAGGAAATATATTTACTTTCTGGTCCTCCTGAAACCATGTTTAAATAAAACTGTAGAAATACCAAAATTAATCAACCAATAAGAGCCAAGACCTTGTGGAAGTCATCAACCACAGAAAGATTTCAACACATTTCGAGAAGGCAAACAATGAAATGGAGGGGCCATGAATAAAATAATGAAGAAAAGACTACCCTAAGTAGGGTCTGCACAAAGCCAGTCAGCTTTTGCTGAGCCCTGGTTATAGTAAAGGACAGAGGAAAGAAGAGGGGCTGAAAACAAGGAGACAAAAGTCATTTCAGGAAAACACGTTCATTTAATGAGCTCCAGGGAACACTCAGCCTGCTGCCATACTCACTCACGTATTACAGTGGATTGTTGGTACGCAAGACAAGAAAACAGGGAACCAACGAACAAAACTCAAGACACTGTTTCTTACTGAACTCTTCTCAAACGAGATCAAGAAATTATGGTTCAATGCCATAGCTGTAAATCATTTCTGCTCCTGGAGAGGTTAGAAAGGGCTTATAATAGTAACCATTTTTTTTCAGACAGAATTTAGGTCTGAGCAAAAGCTTTTGTGTCCTCCAACCTCAAAGTTTACTGGGGATGGAAGTCCAAATTTGCTTTGACATACCATAAAAAGAATCTCATGAGCAGAGGGTCAAACTACTTTTGGAATATATGAATTATGCCCAGTGTTATTTTAAATAGATTTTAAACTACAATATATAAATTTTTACCGATCTATATGATTCTGGGTTCTGAAACTTCTATATGTTACATGCCTGATATATAACACACAATGTCAGTCCCAGGAGAGAGAAAACACTCCAATGAAGCAAGCCACAGAAACAAGATTCGAACAAGGTAAAGTGATGTGTAGCCCAAGACCAGGATTTTTCAATTCTTTCCTGTCATGCTGTAGCTTCCAGCTCCTGAATAACAACACATGTTTCCCTTGTCCTAGACACACAAGAGTATGTCTCCTCTCTGGGGCATAAGAAGCTCTGGAGTTACATATGTGTCGTAAAGAATGGACCCAGTCGGCATACTCACAATGACCAACTAAACATCAATTAGGACTGATGGGCAATATTTCTTCTTCCAGTAACATAACAGTTTTTAAAGACTAAGCCATTGAACGTGGAGTTACTGAACATGGGACTCAGTTCACTGGGATCCCTTCTTAGAAAAATAAAGGACAACTTGAATTGGATTTGTGTGGCTTATTCAGGTAGTAACTAATCAGCTACATCTTGGTGAACTTAATTTGTCAAAATCGTTCGGTATTTTATTAACTCTCTTCCCCTTCTTCCCCCGACTCTCACGAGAACGGATCATGAGTATCTTAAAACATACTAAGTCGTCTTCCATCCCTGTTAATCTAACTACAAAAGCACACTTTCCTTATCCAATGTAACTTACTGTCTTTTAGAGTAGCTGTGGTTTTAATTCTCTACAAAATTACTGTCTTTTAGAGTAGCTGTGGTTTTAATTCTCTACAAAATTAAAACCAGCAAAGACAAACATTTTCAAGGAGCCACACATTGTAGAGATTTAGAAAGAAGACTTTAGAATTAAGGGCAAATATATCAATTTATAGCTAAAGCACCTGAGGCCTAAAGTAGGAAGGTAACCATCGAGGTCAGGGAAAGGGGTTGAAGATCAGGTTTCAGGCTGAGGAAGAGTCTACAGGGACTCAATCTGAGCAGGTCAAAAACTGAAAGGAGACCACGAATGTTCTGGGAAGGCTGGCATCTGGCCTCCAGTGTGGGATTCAGATGGGGAGTGGGTCCTGGGGGAACTGAGCTTCTGCAGTAGGCAGAGAAGTCCACCTCATCTCCAGAAAGTGCCACTGACATCAGGGAGTTGAGGGGAAAGAGCAATGAGTTCCAGTCCACCTGAGAAAGCAGGCCAGTCTGATTAACTCTGAATTTAGGCTTATTTCAGATACTTCTTGAGAAAGAACTTGGACAAGAGCAAGTCCCATGCAGCCTCTTTTAAATCCATGCCCAGTATTTTCTGGTGGAGCTGCTAAACCCTCCAAGTGACTCTAGTATTTTAATTTCACTCTGTATTTAATTCCGACAGTTCTATGATTGATTATTTAATGGGCAAATAAGTAGGGTCACAAAAGAGTGTGAATGTATTTTACAGGATGAGGATGAGCGGAGTGGAGCAGTCTGGAATAGGACACCAATAAAAAGGGATCTTGGTAAAGAAGAACGTCTATTAGAAATGGAGAGGAATTTGCAAGGAAATTACTGCCTTACACCACGCCCTTCTCTCTGCATGTTTAGAAGCTAGTTTCTAATTTTATTTTCATAGGAGATGTGCCTGTGATGAATTGTCTTTTACCTCCACACCATTTATCACATGGACATATTGTGAAGTTTGTGTGAGAGAAAGCAAGTGTTAGAATTTGTTTTGTAAGGAGCTATAAACACTTCCTGGAACAATCTAGGGTAGAAGGAAAAGGAAAGGAAGGTGGAAACAAAGGAGAAAGACAGCTAATAATGCTGGAGTCTCTCGCTGGGATTTGTGGTATCTCTTTTTGAAACTAAGTACAGAAAGTCAGAAGTTGACTGATTGTTTCTTGATCACGGTTTGTTTTCATTTTTGTTTTTTTCTTGCTCTCTCATCAGTTACTCCAGCCAGTGCCATGTCATTTTCAGTTTCAGTAAGCATGCCAGTCTTGTTTCCATTCGCATTATTCATGCAAACGTTGATGGAACTGATGACCCCCAGTTATCAAGGAAACATTAGATACACCATTAGATACATTTCTTAATTTTAGAAAAAAATTACCCAGTGAAGGTTAAAATAACTCCTCTTAAATTTGTCATTTAAAAAAAACTTATCCTAACATACAATACCTCATTGCCTAATAATGCCAGATAAATGAAGAATTCCTATGTATTCATGAATGCAGGCTAGTCTGTATATTTCTTGGCAGGTATGACCATTACCGAGGGTGACGGCCTAGTTTGCTGGCCATGTCCTGTCTCCTAGAAAGTTGTACTTTCTGTTGTCTTTCAGTTGGGCCATTGGATATCAGAGGTGAATTTATAAAACTATACTTCCCTTTACACTTACTTTTTTGTTTTGTTTTGTTTTACTTGAAGTCTAGTTGATTGACAATGTTTTGTTTCAGGTGTACAGCCAAGTGATTCAGATATATATCTTTCTTTTTCAGATCCTTTTCCATTATAGGTTATTACAAGGTATTGAATATAGTTGCCTGTGCTATACAGTAGGAAATCGTAATTTATCTACTTTATATATAGTATACACTTACTTTCTGTGATGCACGCTGGTCAGACCACATAACTATTTTCACTTCTGATATCTTTTCAGGTCCAACCTCAAATCTTTGATAAGAAGATATTTTAAAATAAGTTTAGCATGTGTGTGCTCTAAATCCAACAGTAGTTATTAGAGATATGGTTTTGCACTAGGTATTCTTCGCTTTTCTGTTCTCGGCCAACCAACTGAAAATTAGCTTTTATTTTCTGGTTGGTTTGCTAGATGTTTATGACTATAATAAAAGTCTTAAATTTTGTCTCATATCTTAAAACACAATCTGAATTAGCAATGGATATTGTGCTATACATAGGGGCTGTGATATAAATATTGTTTCTAACTTCAAAAACATATAACCTAGAAGGGAACACAGACACATATGCAGCAATTATGGCAACTGCATTTGTTTACTAAGTGAAATAGTAGTGAGATGGATAAAGTGCTAGCAAGCCTTGAACAGCCAAATCCGCTTCAAAAACAGATGCGCAGTTCTTTAAAAATCTTTTTAACATTTTTCCAGCTACATGTAGAATATAACTTAGCATAAAAACGGTATGGGTTTTATTTTAAGTAATTTAGCATTTTGACATCCTCATAATGGAATTAAATCCAGAAGGAGGTTTCTCTCCATGATTTCTTGAAATGGTCCTTGATCATCCACAATATTTCTCATCATCACAAAGGTGGTACCAAGGGCAGGAAACTCCAACATTATTAAAGTTTCATAAAGCAAAGTCAATTTTAAGAATATAATGTCCCCAAACTGACAAAGGTCTTGACAGATAATTTCAAGGGAAGCAAAAATTGTTTTCTGTTTGTCAGAGGGCAAAAATATTTAGGTTGAGTTAATGAATGGTAGAGTTTTTGAGTGGAGAGTGTCCTTAAAATATTACGTAGATCTGTACTGTCAACAGATGCTAGCCACATGGCATTATTTATATTTAAACAAATTTAAAAATAAGATTAAAAAGTCAGTTCCTCAGTTGCATTTGCCATATTTCAAAGATGTTTATTAGCTCCATGTAGCTACTGAATACTGCAATGCATGCTACAGATATAGAATATTTTCATTATCACCAAAAATTCTATTGAGCAATACTAAAATTATACCCAGATCTTCACAGAGAAGGCAACCAAGTCTCAAGGAAATAATATAACTTCCCCAAGGTCACACAGCTATGTGTTTAAAGAAAAACAAAATGACACAAAGGAAATAACAACAGAGGCATTAAAGAAACCCAGTAAGTTTCTGGAGCAGTCAAAGTAGGGTTTAAAAGTGCATACTTAGCTGTTAGCAGGGTTGAAGCTCTTGATGGTTGGTAAGATCTACCTGCCTGAATTTGGACATTAGCATTTTATGCAATGAATTAAAAGCAAAAAATCATTTCAACGAATGGTTTCCAGCTCCATATTTTTAGCCACTGCTGTGCTTCCAGGTTATGTTTATCACTTTCATATACAGGGCACCACTGTGAAATGTGATGGTTTATCTGACCCCAGAGAAATCAAGAAATCTTGTGGGGGTTATGGCTATATTTGAAAAGGTCGATTTTTAAATGCATCATGCAGACTGGCCCTGTTTTAAAAGGGATTCCTGCCATCAAATAATCAAAATGTAAACTCTCTTCACACCTTGCAAAAGTCAAAGACACTCTCCATATCTTTATTATTTCGTTGAAATCCAAATATTATTTTTCCATTCTCTAACTTGTTTTCTTCACAGTGTGATCAACTATTGCCAAGGAAGGAAAGGTTAGATTTATCAAAGTTTGTTAAAGGCCCCCTAGGTAACTGAACCCTCAGGAGAAACAATCGTCATGTATTCTTTTTGTTTTGTTTCAGTATCTTCGTAAAGAATCATTTCAATATGTTTGGTTCTGTAGCAGAGGTTCTGTGAAGTGCTTATCTTCCTCAGAGGTCCAGAAAGCCTGCGAGTCTGTGGGTAAAGATGGGTAAGGAGAGAGAGGAAAGGAGGCTAGAGAGAGGTTCAGTGCTGAGATAAGGACAGTGTTCTACAGCCTCCTGGGGGTGAGGCGGGGGTGCACAAACACCCACGACTAATCTAGACAGAAACTGAATAATCAAGGGGACGACCAGTGTGAAGTCATGTGGTCACCTCTCCCTCTAGAAATAAACATTGCCCTCAGTAAGTCTCCTCCTGACCCAGAAGAGCATTAGGAAGGTCTGGAGAGGGGGATTATTGGCAGAAATGGAAAAAGCAGGTTGAAGGGATTAGCCTGGAACAGAGAGCCCAAGAAACCGAAGCCAGTAGATGGAAGGCAGACATTTCATGGAGGTCTCCAAGCCCACGTCAAGTTCTGGGACCACCAAGTACAAGTCAAAGAGTGCTCATTTAACCCCTTTGGGCCCCCACGGGAGTGGAGGAAGGCTGGACAGAGAGGGAGAAGGGGCCATTGAAGGTACAGTATTTACTATGGGATTTAACTCCTCAAAGGCCTCCCAGTAGCTTCAGATCTGCTCAAGAATCCTTCATGTCCTGCTGGTTTGCAGCGAGTGGCTCACAGCTTCAAGGCCTCCTCTGCCAGATGGAGAACTATTTCAAACATCCTGCCTCTATTTTGTACTGTAGCGATGCAGACAGCAAACCTGACCCCATTTTCAGGTTCTAAAGAGAAATTCTAAGTACCTGAAAGACTGAGGAACATGGTGGCTTTTATTTAAGATGTGGAGATAGAGAGCACATACCTGGACTTGGGCCTGCAGCAGCACCAAATTGCACCAAGTGTTCCCTTTATTTTCTCTCGCATCTCTGTTTCTCCTTTTCTCTCTGCTGGATTAGCCGTGGGGACTCCAAGTTCTTCATTGTGTGGTCCTGGTACCAAGATTCTCCTGGGAATTATAAAGCTATTCACCTTCTACATCAAGCACTTCTTATTTTTTCCCCAGCAACGTAAGTCATCCTTAAGAGGGGTCAGGGTGCTAGCTCTTAAATATATTTTAGTCATCCCTTTGTACATTAAATGCTCTTTCTTGGAGACTGCTCCTGACATGGTGTTCACCGTGCTCTCAGCTGGCCTCCTGAAGTTCTGCCCTGCCTTCCCCACCAGGTACAGTTCAGGAGCTGCCTACCTCAGGGTGATAGGTTCTCTTCTAGTTGCTTTATTCCTTTCCGTTTTACACTTAGAGAGTATAATTGGAATACATAAACTTCTCTGTGACCGCAGCTTTATTTGCAACCCACAGGTTTTGTTATGGCATATTTTCATTATCATTGAATTAATAAAATTCTAATTCCCATCGCGACTTTATCTTTGACCTACATAATGATCAGAAGTATGTTTTTAATATCCAACTATTTGGTAAAGTATTGGTTATATAATTTTAAATTTCTTGCTTATTCGGAGTCTTGTTTTATAACCAGAATATAGTCAATTTTATAAATGTGCCGTGTGCACCTAAAAATTTCTGTGTAATATATATATTCCATCATTGTTGGTGCAGTGTTTTATGTAAATTTAGGCCAAAGTTTTTAATGATGGTATTCAGATCTTCTATAATCTGCTGATTTACTGTTGTGGTTCTATGTTACTGATCTAGGTAATTTAGATTTTTCTAATTCTACTTAGATTTTTGGAATTTCCCTTCATATATTGCATTGAAGTTTAGATTTATAATGTATTCCTTGCAAAGTAACAGTGGGTTTTATTATCCTGCCTTATCAACAGTGATACTTTTTGCTTTCAAATCTATGTTAACCTTAAAAAATCTTCTTCAATTTTACTTATTGTTGTTATGACATAACTTTTGAATCCTTTCATTTTCAATCTGACTCTTGTCTCTTGTAGGTGGCATAGAATTAGGTTTTTTGTTTGTTTCAATAATCCTTGTCCTTTAATTTGAGTATTTACAGTTAATGTATTTTCTTATAGACCGTTTACTCCTTGTTCACTATTTGTCCCACCTTGTTATGTTCCTTTTGCTCTTCTTTCTTCCTTTGAGATTTCATCAAATTCCATTTTCCCTTGTATTAGCTTGTTATTTTTACACAAGTAGCAGTTACACATGTACCATGACTTATTAGGTCTTTTACTGCTTCTCAAGCAATGCTGAGATCTTAAATTTCTTTTACTACTTTTTCCTCTTCCATTTGTTTTAATGCATTCTAATTTTTGATATATTTTATTATCACCCTTTTGTGTTGTTAGATTTTATTTAGGTTTATCCACTTATTTATCCTTTCTGTTATACATAATTCTTTATAAAGTCCTTATTTTCATCTGTGATAATCTTCCTTCTGCCTGCAGGTCTCCCTTTATAATTTAATTCAGTTCTGATGAGAAAATATTTTCTAAATTTTGTTTGTCTGCAAATTTCCTTATTTCATCTTT
>NW_021703774.1:30512704-30514196 GCF_005190385.1 Monodon monoceros | reverse complement strand
TGACACTGAAACTATGGACAACACACTTCATTCCCAGGCTGTCATTTTCCATTCTGCTCCTGTTTTCCTCAGCCCCCCTTTTACAGATTCAGCCGTCATGGGTACTTCAACAGGTTGAAGCTCTGACACTGAACCTATGGACAACACACCGCCTTCTCAGGCTGTCATTTTCCATTCGGGTCCTGTTTTCCCCATCCCCCCATTGTTGGCTTCATTCCCCATCCCCCCATTGTTGGCTTCAACAGGTAGAAGCTCTGACACTGAAACGTTGGACACCACACCTCCTTCCCAGGCTGTCATTTTCCATTCGGCTTCTGTTTGCCTCAACCCCCATTTAGGCCTTCAACCGTCATGGGTACTACAGCAGGTAGCAACTGTGACACTGAACCTATGGACAACACACCTCCTTCCTAGGGTGTTATTTTTCATTTGACACCTGGTTTCCCCAGTCTCACACTTACGGCTTCAGCAGGCAGAAGCTCTGACACTGAATATATGGACACCACACCTCGTACCCAGGCTGTCATTTTCCATTCGGTTCCTGTATTCCCCAGCCCCCCTCTACGGCTTCAGCAGGAAGAATCCCTGACACTGAACCTATAGACAAAACAACTCCTTCCCAGGTTGTCACTTTCCATTCGGCTCCTGTTTTCCCCAGACCCCCATTTTCGGCTTCAGCAGGCAGAAGCTCTGACACTGAACCTATGGGCAACACACATCCTTCCCAGCCTGTCATTTTCCATTCGGCTCCTGTATTTCCCAGCCCCCCAGTTACATCCTAAGAAGGCAGAATCTGTGACATTGAACCTATGGACAACACACCTCCTTCCCAGGCTGTCATTTTCCATTCGGTTCCTGTTTTCCTCAACCCCCATTTAGGGCTGCAGCCGTCATGGGTACTACAGCAGGTAGCAACTCGGACACTGAACATATGAACACCACACCTCCATCTCAGGCAGTCATTTTCTATTTGGCTCCTGTTTTCCCAACCCCCATTTATGGCTTCAGCAGGCAAAAGGTCTGACACGGAACCTATGGACACCACACCTCCTTCCCAGGGTGTTACTTTTCATTTGACACCTGGTTTCACAAGCCTCAGACTTACGGCTTCAGCAAGCAGAAGCTATGACACTGAATCTATGGACACCACACCTCGTTCCGTTCCCAGGCTGTCATTTTCCGTTGGGCTCCTGTTTTCTCCAGGCCCCCATTTACGGCCTCAAGTGGCAGAAGCTCTGACACTGAACCTATGGACAAAACACCTCCTTCCCAGGCTGTCACTTTCCATTCGGCTCCTGTTTTCCCCAGACGCCATTTACGGCTTCAGCAGGCAGAAGGTCTGACACTGAACCTATGAACATCACACCACCTTCCCAGGCTGTCATTTGCCATTCGGCTGTTGTTTTTTCCAGGCCCCCTTGTATGGCCTCAAGAGACAGAAGCTCTGACACTGAAACTATGGACAACACACTTCATTCCCAGGCTGTCATTT
>NW_021703774.1:30471959-30512604 GCF_005190385.1 Monodon monoceros | reverse complement strand
TGACACTGAAACTATGGACAACACACTTCATTCCCAGGCTGTCATTTCCCATTCTGCTCCTGTTTTCCTCAGCCCCCCTTTTACGGATTCAGCTATCATGGTTACTTTAAGATGTTGAAGCTCTGACAATGAACCTATGGATGAAACACCTCCTTCCCAGGCTGTCATTTTCCATTCTCCTCCTGTTTTCCTCAGCCCCCCTTTTACGGATTCAGCCGTCATGGTTACTTCAACACGTTGAAACTCTATGACACTGAACCTATGGAGAACACACCTCCTTATCCGACTGTCATTTTCCATTCGGCTCCCGTTTTCCCCATCCCCCCACTGTCGGCTTCAACAGGAAGGATCTCTGACACTGAACCTTTGGAAAACACACTGCTTCCCAGGCTGTCATTTTCCTTTCGGCTCCTGTTTTCCTGAGCCCCCCATTTAGCGCTTCAGCCGTCATTAATACTTCAGCAGGTAGCAGCTCTGACACTGAACCTATGGACACAACACCTCCTTCCCAGGCTGTCATGTTTCATTCTGCTCCTGGTTTACTGAGCCTCCCTTTTACGGATTCAGCCGTCATGGGTACTTCAACAGGTTGAAACTCTGACACTGAACCTATGCACAACCCACCTCCTTCTCCAGCTGTCATTTTCCATTTGGCTCCTGTTTTCCCCGAAACCCCCAATTACGGCTCCAGCATGCAGAAGCTCTGACACTGAACCTATGGACACAACACCTCGTTCCCAAGCTGTAATTTTCCACTCGGCTCCTGTTTTCTCCAGCCCACCTTTTACAGCTTCAGCAGGCAGAAGCTCTGACACCGAACCTATGGACAGCACACCTCCTTCCCAGGCTGTCATTTTCCATTCGGCTTCTGTTTTCCACAACCCCCATTTAGGGCTTCAGCCGCCATGGGTACTACAGCAAGTAGCAACTCAACACTGCACCTATAGACAACACACCTCCTTCCCAGGGTGTTATTTTTCATTTGACACCTGGTTTCCCCAGGCTCACACTTATGGCTTCAGCAGGCAGAAGCTCTGACTCTGAATCAATGGAAACCACACCTCGTTCCCAGGCTGTCATTTTCCATTCGGTTCCTGTTTTCCCCAGCCACCATTTACAGCTTCAACAGGCAGAAGCTCTGACACTGAATCTATGGACAAAACACCTCTTTCCCAGGCTGTCATTTTCCATTCGGCTTCTGTTTTCCCCAGCCCCCCATTTATGGCTTCAGCAGGCAGAAACTGTGACACTGAAACTATGGACAAAACACCTCTTACCCAGGCTGTCACTTTCCATTCACTCCTGTTTTATTCCCAGGCCCCCATTTATGGCATAAGCAGGCAGAAGCTCTGACACAGAACCTATGTACAAAACATCTCTTTCTCAGGCTATCACTTTCCATTCAGCTCCTGTTTTCCCAATCCCCCCATTGTCGGCTGCAACAGGCAGAAGCTCTGACACTGAACCTGTGGACAACACACCTTGTTCCCAGTGTGTCATTTTCAAATTGACGTCTGTTTTCCCCAGCCCCACACTTACGGCTTCAGTAGGCAGCAGCTCTGATACTGAATCTATGGACACCACAGTTCCTTCCCACGCTGTCATTTTCCATTCGGCTCCTGTTTTCCCCACCACCCATTTATGGCTTCAGCAGGCAGAAGCATTGACACTGAACCTATGGGCAACACACCGCCTTCCCAGACTGTCATTTTCCATTCGGCTCCCGTTTTCCCCAGCCCCAAATTTACAGCTTCAGCAGGCAGACGCTCTGACACTGAACCTATTGACAGCCAACCTCCTTCCCAGGCTGTCACTTTCCATTCGGCTCCTGTTTTCCTCAGACCCCATTTACGGCTTCAGCAGGCAGAAGGTCTGACAATGAAGCTATAGAGAACACACCTCCTTTCCAGGCTGTCATTTTGCATTTGGCTCCTGTTTTCCCTAGCCCCCGATTTACGTCGTAAGCAGGCGGAAGCGCTGACACAGAACCTATGGACAACACACCTCCTACCCGGGCTGTCATTTTCCATTCGGCTCCTGTTTTCCACAGCCACCCATTTATAGCTTCAGCAGGTAGAAGCTCTGACACTGAACCTATGGACAACACACTTCCTTCCCACGTTGTCATTTTCCATTCCGCTCCTGTTTTCCTGAGCCACCCATTTAGGGCTTCAGCCGTCATCAGTACTTCAGCACATAGCAGCTCTGACACTGAACCTATGGACACAACACCTCCATCCCAGGCTGTTATCTTCCATTTGGCTCCTGTTTTCCATAGCCCCCCATTTACGGCTGCAGCCGGCAGAAGCTCTCACACTGAACCTATGAACATCACACCGCCTTCCCAGGCTGTCATTTTCCATTCGGCTGTTGTTTTTTCCAGCCCCCCATTTATGGCCTCCAGAGGCAGAAGCTTTGACACTGAACGTATGGACAGTACACCTCCTTCCCAGGCTGACATTTTCCATTCGGTTCTGCTTTTCCCCAGCCCCCCTTTATGGCTTCTGCAGGCAGAAGATCTGACACTGAACCTATGGACAACAAAACTTCTTCCCAGGCTGTCATTTTTCATTCTGTTCCTGTTTTCCTGAGCACCCCTTTATGGCTTCAGCAGGCAGAAGCTCTGACACTGAATTTATGGACAAGACACTTCCTTCCCAGGTTGTCACTTTCCATTCGGCTCCTGTTTTCCCCAGCCCGCCATTCTCGGTCTCAGCAGGCAGAAGCCCTGACACTGATATATGGAAAACACACTTGCTCCCAGGCTGTCAGTTTCCATTTGACTCCTGTTTCCCTCAGCCCCCCATTTACAGTTTCAGCAGGCAGAAGCTCTGACACTGAACCTATGGACACCACACCTTCTTCCCAGGCTGTCCTTTTCCATTCGGCTCCTGTTTTCCTGTGCCCCCAATTTAGGGCTTCAGCCGTCATTGGTACTTCAGCAGGTAGCCGCTCTGACACTCAACCTATGTACACAACATCTCCATCCCAGGCTGTCATTTTCCATTTGGCTCCTCTTTTCCCCAGCCCCACATTTACGGCTTCAGCAGGGAGAAACTCTGACACTGAACCTATGGACAACAAACCTCCTTCCCAGGGTGTCATTTTAATTTGACGACTGTTTTCCCCATCCCCACACTTACGGCTTCAGCAGGCAGACGCTCTGACACTGAATCTATGGACACCACACCTCCTTCGCAGGCTGTCCTTTTCCATTCGACTCTTGTTTTCCCCAGCCCCCCATTTACAGCTTCAGCAGGCAGAAGCTCTGACACTGAACCTATGAACAACACAGCTCGTTCGCAGGCTGTCATTTTCCAATCGGCTCCTTTTTTACCCAGCCCCTCATTTACATTGTAAACAGGCAGAAGCTCTGACACTGAACCTATGGGCAACACACATCCTTTCCAGTCTGTCATTTTCCATTTGGCTCCTGTTTTACCTAGCCCCGCATTTACGGCTTCAGCAGGCAGAAGCTCTGACACTGAACCTATGGACACCACACTTTCTTCCCAGGCTGTCATTTTCCATTCTGCTCCTGTTTTCCCCAGTCTCCCATTTATGGCTTCAGCAGGCAGAATCTCTGACACTCAACCTATGGACAGACAACACACCTCCTTCCCAGGCTGTCATTTTCCATTCGGTTCCTGTTTTCCCCAGCCCCACATTACAGTTTCAGCAGGCAGAATCTCTGACACTGAACCTATGGACAACACACCTCCCCATGCTGTCATTTTCCATTCCGCTCCTGTTTTTCTCAGCCCCCCATTTACGACTTCAGCTATCAAGGGTACTTCAGCAGGTAGCAGCTCTAACACTGAACGTATGGACACCACACCTCCTTCCCAGGCTGTCATTTTCCAGTCTGCCCCTGTCTCCAGGCGGAACTAATAGCCATTTCACAGGGCTGATCCTTTTTCTGGGAACACACCACCAAGTGGTAGCAATGCCTCAGCCCATTCCTCCACGCATTTACCTGTGACACGGGCAACAGATAGACAAACACTTCAAGCTTCCTCAGTCCCAGGTCTCCCGTCTCAGGCCAAACTAGGGGCCAACGATGTGCCGAGGCCTAACGAGTGTTTTCTATTGGGAAACCCAGTAGCCTCAGCACAAGTTAAAGTCCTAGCCGCTCCTGCAGCCTAGCCACCGCGAGTCAGCATCATGCAGTCAACTTTGCCCTCTTCCATATTTGCCACCACCAGCAACATGCAGCCAGGCTTTGGCGACTCCCCAGGCATTCTCCCTAGGTCTGTGTCCATTGCTACTGTGTTTGGAGTTGCCACCAGGATGCCCAGTACTGGAGACGGTAGCTCGCTTTTTGCCGACACCACACCAGGCCCACTGTTCATGTGACCTGCAACCCCTACGGCGGGTGGGAGCCTTGGAGTTGGTGTGTCAGCCCCAGGCCTCACTCATTCAGAGGCATCCAGACCACTTAACTTTGGGACAGGTCTAAGTGGGGCACCCAGCACCACTTCTGTTCCTACTTTGGGACAACCTGCCATCTACCTACCACGGCAAGGCTGCTGCAGTAGGAGGGGCAGGCACCATCCCAGCATTTGGGAACATACCTGATTCCACCTTAAATCCAAATACCTGGGGCCTACCTGCGCTGAATACAGGTGGTACGGTGATGGCAGGGGACAACACCATCCCCACGATGGGAGGCCCTAGTGTTTCTTTCCACTTTCCGCCACTGCACACAGGGCCCACCTGGACGTAGAAAATCTACGTTTAAAAGTTCCATCACCAAGGAGACGAAATCTGTGTCAAGGGACATGTCAGTTTCCACCTTCCAACAGAGCACACCACATCTGCTGGAGTTGCAAGTGTGGGTACCACCCATGGGTTTCAACACACTTCTAGTTCTACCTTATTTCCGAGCACAAGGGGCCCACCTGCCCACTAGGTGGTGGTCGTCTAGGAGGGAACAACATCATGCCCATGATTGGAGGACCTGGTATTCCCGCTTACAACTGGGACCCACCTGGCCAATACCCAGGTGGTGAGGATGGAGAGCACAACATCTCACCGGTACTGGGAAGCCCTGTGTCAATAACTGCCATCAGACTTGGAACCCATCTGTGCAGAGAACGGGGGCGATGGGGGACAGCACCACACCTGCTGTGACTGCATACACTTCTGGTGCCACATTCATACAAAGCACCTGGCCCCACCCACCCAAAACCCAGGTGGTGTCATGGGGGATAGCACCATCTATATTTAGAGAGGAACCTCTACTCTCAGAACACTGGGGTCCCCAATTCAGGACACCCCTCTGACTTAGACAAGCCAGCATTGTGTTTGGAGGCTTCTGGTCAGGGCAGCTGTGCCTGTGCTCATAGGAGCCTCGCAGCCTCATAACTTGCCCAGGGCTTCATAGGAGCCATCAGCAAATTCCTTTCTTCTATGAAGAAACTCTACAAATGAAGAGCAGATCTTATTCTGCAAACTGTGTGTAACCATGAATGGACTTTGCCTCACTGGAAAGCAGCTCAGCCCGTTTAAGTGAAACTTAACCTCCTCTCTTCCTACAGCAAGCCGGAGGACCACACCTCAGGGGTGTGCAAGAGTGAGTGTGTGTGTGCGTGTGGCATATGAGCCCACTTCAGAAATACACCAGACTTGAGAAGTTCCAGTTAGGAGAATGGAAGAGAGCTGCCTGTATCATCCACTGTGCCATCCCTGGCTTGACTGTTAACTTGGCGGACCCAAGCCCCCAGCCAGTTTCCCTAGACTTGGAACTGGCAGGATGCCCACTGCTGTTTTCAGATGCTTCCTCTCCCCCTATGCATTTGCCTCAATGGGCCCTTCTCTTTCCCAGCTTTATGTACATATATATATATATGTCAATAAAACCTTGTTCATATTAATCTGCTTCTGTTTATGTGTCTTTACTCACTGACTCAGCTGTAGAGGAAGAACTGACATATGTGAGTGGTGATGTGGGAGCCAGACTTGAAGACAGCAAAATTTTGTGTCCCAGTAACTGGGATGTGGAATTAGGCACACATTATGGCTGCATGTGCTGAGTCCTGAAATCTGTTCTCAGTGTAATGAGTGACAATCAGGAGGAACTAAGGTCCAGAGGAGGGAGAGATGGGGTGACTCACCCTGGCTTCTCTGTATGTCTCTCAACAACAAAATGTGAAGATGATACCTGTCATTGGACAGGGAGGAACAATTAGACACTATGTGTCCATTGTCAGAGTGTGCAATGGCAACAATAAGGCTGAGAAAATAGCTGAATGTGTTCAGTCTGACACTCAAACAGCTAATCAGTCGGGCAAACATAACGACGGGAGAAAAAACTCACTAGATGTCAGAACTGCTGCCTCTCGAACAAGAAAAGTTTCCAGCCAGAGATGACGCTCCTCCATGGCCCGGATACATTCCATGTAGATTGAGGCGCCCATCACCAAGGCAATCGATATCATCAGTGCTGCCCAGGAAAGCAGTCCCATGCCTGTGACAGAAGCCTTAGATCGTGTGCTGGAAATTCTAAGAACCACTGAATTATATTCACCACAATTTGATGCTAAGGACAATGATCCTCATGCCATTGACCTTGTTAGGGACTTAATGTCTGATGTTTTGCAAAGACCATCCAGGAATGAGTATGTTCTTTCAACAAAAAACCTTCAACACGTTTCCAGCAGTGTAATCACCTCCACCTCCCTTCACAACGTCCAATCACAGATAACTCGGGCCACGGAAAATGAGGAATTCTGGGACTTCGATATTTTTGAACTGGAGGCTGCCACTCATAAAAGGCCTTTGACTTATCTTGGTCTCAAAATATTTGCTCGCTTTGGAGTCTGTGAAGTCTTAAAATGCTCTGAGACAATGCTGAGATCATGGTTGCAAATTATCGAAGCCAATTATCATGCTTCTAACCCCTACCACAATTCTACACATTCTGCCGATGTGCTTCACGCCACTGCCTATTTTCTCTGCAAAGAGAGGATAAAGCAAATTTTAGATCCACTTGATGAGATCGCTGCCCTCATTGCAGCCACTGTCCATGACCTGGACCACCCCGGGAGAACCAACTCCTTCCTGTGCAATGCTGGGAGAGAGCTGGCCATTCTGTATAACGACACTGCTGTGCTCGAGAGCCACCTCGCGGCCTTGGCCTTCCAATTGACCACTCGTGATGATAAATGCAACATCTTTAAAAACATGGAGAGGGATGACTACTGGACGCTGCACCAGAGTATTATCGACATGGTCTTAGCCACAGAAATGACAAAGCACTTTGAGCACGTCAACAAATTAGTCAATAGCATCAACAAGCCCTTGGCAGCATTAGAGGAAGATGGAGAAACTGGTAAAAATCAAGAAGCCATAATCACTATGCTCAGAACTCCAGACAACCGCAGTCTGATCAAACGAACGCTGATTAAGTGTGCTGATGCGTCCAATCCCTGCTGACCCCTGGGAAAGTGCAGTATCTCAGAATCTGGTGCACGTATCTCAGAAGAATGGTTTTCTCAGACTGATGAAGAGAAGCGACAGGACTTGCCTGTAGTGATGTCAGTTTTTGACAGAAATACCTGCAGCATCCCCAAATCCCGAATCTCTTTCATTGACTATTTCATCACAGACATGTTTGCTGCTTGGGACGCCTTTGTAGACCTGCCTGAGTTAATGCAGCATCTTGACAACAATTTTAAATACTGGAAGGGACTGGACGAAATGAAGCTGCGGAGCCTCCGCCCACCTCCTGAACAGTGGGCGACACTGCCTGGGGCCCTGATGCTGTGTCCCTCCAGTCACTTGGGATTCCTGAGGGCCAGAGCTCCTTGGTCCTTTCGTCCCCCGGTCTGCAGAGCCTGTAAGAGCACACAGGGTCGTCGGCAACCTTCTGTAGCCACCATCTGATGCCACTGCCATAAAGTGAGACTTAGTCCACTCAAGGTACCTGGGCCTGCTGCGGGGGTGCTTCAGAAAGTCACGTGAGAACCACGGTTTGCCTTCGCGTCCATTAAAACACGAGCTCGGGACTGCCCCCGCAAAGGACGGAGATGGATTTCCTGCCAGTGACAGAGAGTATCTTGTTAAAATTTCTCTCAGTTATGTTCAGCACTTAAGAACAGCTAATGGCAATCGGATCTTTTTTCACATCATAGAAGGTGCAATCACTCACTTTGGAACACTACTGAAAGTGACTTCTCTTTTAAAATTGAACAGAAAATGCAGACAAAGAAATTTTGAAGTTGATTATTAATATCAATTATTAAATGTTTTATTTTATTAGAAGTTCAATATTTTCTATGAATTTAAAAATAATTCAAAGTCAAAGCCAACTTTAAATGCCATGACCAAATTTACATGATTCATATTAATTAAATACGCATTACTTCGTGTACAGATTTATTTTCATAATGCAAATTTCAAATATAAAATGACACAATTTTACTGCAAAAAAAAAACCACACTGGAGGCTATATAATCCCTGATGTGTGACAAGGAACCACACTTTATAACTACTTTTCGAAAATGTTGAAATGTCTTTTGGGGCATCTTTTTATTCAATTGAGACTTAGGCCAGTCATCTTCATACATTCCCACTACACTCAGAGAGGATGGATTTGGCATCCAGGTTCACGTATCTGTAGAAACAAAGGAAGAGTTCATACCTGCTCTGTAATTACTGAAAATTTAAGTTGACCTCAACTGTACCATGCTGCTTAAAATAGCAGAAAAGATCCTCTTTAATAACTGGCTTGGCTCTGAGCTAACCCACTAAAGTATCAAATCACAAGAGTTATAATTGTGCCCAGTTATGGCTGACCCTAGAGTTCTGCTGGACCTTCACTAGGTTTCATAATGGCAAAATTCCTGAGTCTGTGCAGCCTATCTTCCACTTGGAGGGGAGAACAGAAACCCATGTACATTATCTGGTAGGTTCGCCAGTAATAAATGCTATGGAGATTAAGCAGTATATGGTGAGGTGATATTGTGGGCAGAGAGAAGCAAGGCTTTCAACTTAAACGGTAGACAGGATAAGTCTTACTGGGAAGGTGGAATTTGAACAGTCTAGAGGGATTCAGATGAGTCAGACATCTGAGGGAAAAGCATTCCAGATCATGGGAATAACCTCTGCAAGGCCCAGAGGAAGGATGCCAGTGTCCTCAGGGAAGAGTTAGTAAATAATGTGGCTGGAATAGAGTCAGCAAGTAGTAGGGATGGAAGGAGGAAAGGAGGACAGAGAAGATGCGTGTGGAGTTCCATGCACACCATTTACTGATTGAGTGATCACAAACAGTTAATTCAAACTTCAAGTGCTTCAGTGCTTTTCCTATGGCCTACTGACCTCTCAAGAGTTTTGGAAGGATAAAATAATGTATGGAAGTGACTTATAAGCCATTGTTACTCTTCTTTACATAAGGATAGATGGATAGACAGGTAGATATAGATAGATAGATAGATAGATAGATAGATAGATAGATAGATAGATAGATACACAGATAGATACATAGATAGATACATAGATAGATACATAGATAGATAGATTAATAGAGTTAAGGACTGAATTTCTGTGCCCACCCACCCACCAAATTCATATGCTGAAACCCTATCCCCTTATGTATGATGCAATTAGGAGGTGGGGCCTTTAGGAGGTAATTAGGTTTAGAAGAGGTCATGAGGATGAAGCTGCCATGATGCAATTAGCTCTTATAAGAAGAGGAAGACACACCAGAGTTTTCCCTCTCCACCATGTGAAGAGACAGCAAGAACGTGGCCCTCTACAAGCCAAAAAAGGAGGACTCACCAAGAACTAGATTTGCCTTGATCTTGGACTTCCCAGACTCTAGAACTGTGTGAAACATCTGTTGTTTAAGCCACACAGTCTATGATATTTTGTTATAGCAGCCTAGGCACACTGATACAGATAGGTAAACAGGGAGATAATGATTGATAGATGATAGATAGATAGATAGACATACATACATACATTCATACTCACTTCAATGACAGATGGAGATACTGCACATATATGTATGCTTAATGAATTCCTTAGAAAGCTTTCACTTGGCAATTCAACTGGGAGATCCCCTTTTTAAAGGGAGCATAAAAGTGCTTACTTTTATGAAGTACACACATGGAAAAATATAACTCAGCCTAAAAATGCACAGCACTGAGCCTAGTGCAACATTTATGAGATTAGACATGTAAAAACAAAGAACACCATCACAGAGAGGCTTCCAGACCCCTCCAGGCACCCAGGAGCCTGATTCATTTACTCTGAGTTGTTTGTTATGGTTCCAGAGGATCAAAACTCCTGCTCCCAAACACTTTTTGTTTGTTTTTTTTAGATTCCATATATACGTGTTAGCATACGGTATTTGTTTCTCTCTTTCTGACTTACTTCACTCTGTATGACAGACTCTAGGTCCATCCACCTCACTACAAATAACTCAATTTCATTTCTTTTTAAGGTTCAGTAATATTCCATTGTATATATGTGCCACATCTTCTTTATCCATTCATCTGTCCATGGACACTTAGGTTGCTTCCATGTCCTGGCTATTGTAAATAGAGCTGCAATGAACATATTGGTACATGAATCTTTTTGAATTATGGTTTTCTCAGGGTATATGCCCAGTAGTGGGATTGCTGGGGCAGGACAGGAATAAAGATGCAGATGTAGAGAATGGACTTGAGGACACGGGGACGGGGAAGGGGAAGCTGGGACAAAGTGAGAGAGTGGCATGGACATATGTACGCTACCAAATGTAAAAGAGATAGCTAGTGGGAAGCAGCCGCATAGCACAGGGAGATCAGCTCAGGGCTTTCTGACCACCTAGAGGGGTGGGATAGGAAGGGTGGGAAGGAGACGCAAGAGGGAGGGGATATGGGGATATATGTATATGTATAGCTGATTCACTTTGTTATAAAGCAGAAACTAACACACCATTGTAAAGCAACTATACTCCAATAAAGATGTTAAAACAAAAAACTCCTGCTACCTGGCTTCAGAGAATCTCCTGCCCTTGTAGTCAGAAATGCCTCCCAAAAGCAGGGTTGACATCCAGGTTGCTTCTAATAGTTCCACACCTTCCGTCTGTGGTGCCTGGCAATATAACCAGGGACAATTTTTAATTTTAAAAATTCATACTTCTTGACTTTTTATTTTTTAAAAAATGGACTTCAAAGCTGAAAAGAATGATCCTGATAAGGCAAGCATTTAACAAATATATGAGAGATTTAAAGATAATTTTGAATTTCATGTTTTGATGCATTTACACAGTTGAAGCTATTTCTAAATAAATAAAAGTATTTTTAATGAAAATAATACATGAAAATGATAGCAACTCAAATAATACTGAAATTCAACCTGTCTAACCCCAGTTCCCCTCTCCAGAGACAGGTTTTTGCTACTTCAATGTCACCCCCATAATTCTAAACATTATGTTTATCCTGCTATATCCATTTTAGATCAATTTTAACACCCTAACATGAAGGAGGAAGAGAAACTCCTACCCCCACTACTACTCATCACTCTTCTCTTCCAATACATCATATTCATGTCATTACTCATACTGCTTCTCTTTTGTAACTTCATGTAGTTTTCCTAGCTTTATTGATGGGAGAAGTGGTAGCATAGTAACTAAAAGCACTGGATCTGGACATGGACCACCTGGCTTGGAAGCTTTCTTCCTCAGTTAATTAGCTCTGCAATCCTGAGTAATTTATATAACCTTCCTGGGCCTCTGTTTCCTCACCTGTAAACCGAGGAAATGAATGATACCCATCACACGGAGTTTCTCATGACAATGCAAATAATAATAAGGCATTTGCAGCCTTTAGTATCCAACACGCAGAAGCTCTCCAGAAATATTAGCTCTAGTATATAGCTATACTATCAACTTTCTTATGGTATCAACTTTCCCCCAATCTCATCATTTTCTTTCTGCATGAGACTATTTGTGCACCCACAGCTCTCTGTCTTTCCTCTCCCCTGTACAACTCACCTTCTGTCAATACCATGTTTGTTTCGTTTGTCTGTGTTGATCACATTTACATTTTCTTATGCAATCACAGCAAAGGGTCCTGTGTTTTATCTACAGGTTGACAACAAGAGTTGAAAACCAAGAAGTTATATTATTTAAGTTTTGCTCAGTCCTGGGGACAAGAGAATGGTAGGACTGTATTTTCTTCTCTCTAGGTATGGCGCCCCTACTTCTGTCGTTATTATTTAAACTCATGTTATATTTTAGTTTGCTTTTTACTTCAACTATTATCTTCTCACAAGATTTCATTACTTCTCCTAAAATTTCACCCACCTTCTTCTTTTTTTCTCCCTGCACTATTTGCCCATAATAAATTATTTTTTAAATTTTCAAATTCAATATTGTTTCCTTGGCTGGGTCCCATCCTTTGCCAGAACGCTTCCCTCCCCTACTCAGTTTGGAAGCTGTAAGACCAAAGTAAGGATAAGATCTTAAAAGAAAGGGGACCAACTTGCTTTTAGGCTAGGCCAGAAATAATGACTAATTACTAATTATGGAAAATGCATAATTCTGGCCCCATCATCCTAATTTCCTTGCTTCGTGGGAGAGCTAACCATCTGGATTTCAACCAGGTTATTATGAGGCAGGTAGTCCTTATTCCATACTGAGCCAAATACTGCTCTAGGCCATCAGTGGGATCTCACCAAGGGGGTCTCATGTATCTTGTAAGATTAAAAATTTTGTAAGGCACTTCAGGCTAAAACTCTGATTAGTAATAAGCAGGGTATTTTCCCTGAATATGTCTCTCAAGAATTAGAAGGTGGCTTGGGGAAGATTTGAGAATTTCAGACTCACGGATGCATGTCTTTCTTGTCCTAAATATTTTCCTTTTAGAGATCTAGAAACAGCCCTTGACTGTTATGAGACTGCCCAGGCCCTCCCTGACCCAGTCACTGCCGTGAACCCAGGTTGATGTGATGTAGTGAGGCTGCCTGACCAGCAGTTCATACTTTACCTGAGACAGACCTGGGCGTGGTCCTCTCAGCAGTCCCAGGACAGGAACTTTCTCTAATTATTGAGAGACACATGCAGGGAAAATACCCTGCTTATTACTAACCAGAGTTGTAGCATGAAGTAGTGCCATACAAAATTTTTAATCTTACAAGATACATGAGGCCCTTGGTGAGATCTCACTGATGGCCTAAACCAGTATTTGGCTTAATATGGAATAAGGACTACCTGCCTCAGAATTACCTGGAGTACTGGCTGAAATCCAGATGGTTTTCAGATGCCCCTCCCAGGTAAGAAAACCGAGGCTTGGAGAATCCCACAGGTGCTAAGTGGTAGAGCCATAATACGTATCTCCTGGATTTGTCCAATGCTGAGGAGCTGGGAGAGACAGAAAAACCGAACCAAACAAAACCACTCTTGAAAAGTTGTCTCTCTGAGGTAAATAGTACTTTTGTCTTGAATTCACACTAAGTTGGAGATCAGAGACTTTCTTAGAAGTAGGTTTTCACAAGACGGAGGACAAATGAAAGTTTATGTCTAAAGATATGGGGATTCGTTGGGGTTGGGGGGACATTGAGATAAAGGGTTCAAAACACGAGCACCATCAATTTCTAGTTTGCTACAGGACTCACCCAGGCTGTTGTACAGACACTTGGAAACACTGACTGTGGTGAAATATCTAAGCTAGCCACGTGGACCATCGCTCAAAACTACTTTTCTGTTTCCCTTGAAACACGATTTTATTGATTACACCAAATAAATATCTCAAAGTTATGACAGAAAGTTGAGTAAGTTATATGCTTGGAATTGCATTTATTATTAACAAGCACAGCTGTAGTGCTTAGACTATAAAAAGTACTATTATAAGTGCTTTGCAAATATTAACTCACTTAATCTTCATAATGGCAACCCTATAGGTAGGGAATATTCATAATATTCACTTTCTTGGAGGAAACTGAGGCCCAGAGAGGTTGAATAGCTTTTATAATGTCACACAGTAAGTAGGTGGCAAAAGCCTAGGATTAAAACCAGACCGTCTAGACTTTCATCACTTTGCTGTGTCACCTTATTATAAGTTGTGTTTAGGGAAGGGACTATATTGACAAGACTCTGAACTAAAAGGAGAAGGGAGAAATGAGAAAATGAATGATCCTAGAAACTAGAGAGGATTTAGGCTCAGAAATTTCTAGTGATGTGACCCGGAAGAACAAGAACTTGGTTGGTATATTAACGTGGGGTAGTATCTGAATCCATTGAGAAATGGTTTTGTTTTCTTTAAAATTTAGAAAGGCCACTTGGATGAAGATTAATGAAAAAAAACGTAGAAAGGAAAAGAAGAAAGTGCCTTAAGTGAGACATAACCACTTCCCTCTAAGTACTAGGGGTGGGGTCCTGTGGGAAAGGATGGAGCTCTCTCTAAAGGTTTGTCACCAGGATGAACAAGGAGAAACATGGCAACCATTGTACGGGTTTTGATGATCCCTCAAAACCACGGCTTGTTTCCAAGAACTACCTAAGGCAGCATACCTACCGTGTGTCAGACATGCCACCAAGTGTGTTTCCAGTCACACATTTTAATTGGAGAAATAGTTCCTATGAGGTACGCATTAGTTCCCTATGGCTGCTGTAACAAATTACTACAAATGAGCTTGCGTAAAACAAAACACACTTATTTTCTTATGGTTCTGGAAGACAGAGGTCCAAAACCAGTTTCCTTGGGCTGAAACCAGGAGTTGACAAGGCTGTCCATCCTCCTTCCAGAGGCTCTAAGGGAGAATCTGTTTCCTTGCCAGCATTCCTTGACTTCAGGCCACATCAATCCAACCCCCACTTCATTATCACATTCTCTTTGGAGTAAAAACTCCCTCTGCCTCTCTCTTACGAGAACAGCAGTGGTTACATCTGGGTCCATCCAGGTAGTCCAGAAGAATCTCCTCATCCCAAGACCCTTACTTTCATCCCATTGGCAAAATCCCTTCTGCCACTTGCGGTGACATTCACAGGTTCTGGGGATTAGAATGTGGACATTTGGGGGCAATGGTATTATTCAGTCTACTACAAAGTAGATACTATTATCTTTCTCAGATGCAGGAAATGAAGTTTAGGGAAGTAATCTGTCTCAGGTCTACAACTTCCAGCATAGAGATTTAAATTCTACCAGTGAGACTTTAGGACACACTCTAAACAACTTTCATCTGTGTCCTTAACTACTGCATAATCTTTGCTTAAGAGTCACACTTAGGTATCAAGACCCAATTGAATAAAACACTATGTACTGTCTCATCTTTCACTTTATTTGCCTGGTGCATTTGTGACTCCTGCCCAGAGCAGAACAGTTCAGAAAATTGTTATGTAGGTTTACTAAGAGAAAGCATTTACTGTTTGATGTGCACAGAGTAATGGAAGCTTTTTAAAAATAGAATATGCCACCAAGTAGTGTCATCACCATTTTAGGTATTTAAACAACCAGACAGCAAGAACGAAAAGCTACAGAGGCAAAGGTGTCAGGGACATGTCTAAAGGCAACCTGCCAGAAAAGGGCTGGTGCCAGATGCCAGATGCCTAAGCCTGAATTCATCCTATCCAGTCCTGATTATGCACCTGTTGAGAGGGCTTGTGGGTCATCACCCAACACATGAGTCTTTATATCCCAGCTTCAAGACGGAAATTAGCCCAGGGATCACAGATATTGTACTAATCACTAATTCATAATCTGCTATCCCCATACTTTGTGGGACAGAACTGGGCATGTCTAAAATCCTTTTCTGCTTGAGAAAGAGCAGAGCAGCCTTTGCTCCTCTGGCTGTGACCTACTACTGTGCTTCGCAAAGGTGATTTGGCAAGTGCAGCTGCAAACCCAAATCCAATATCACACATCTATGGAAAATTCCAGTCAAGTTTTAGACCCAGTCACAGTGCATTTTTCTGAGGATCAGTAATGATTTGCTGAAAATCAGTAATGCTCTCCGTATGCTGGCTGATAAGGGCATGATCTCTGCGCTTACTATACTCCCTTTGTCAGCTCCGCTGTGACACAGCTGCCTGCGGGATTCCTTAGGAATACTGGAGGTATTTAGGCACAATTTCAGGAGCTGCTCTTGCCTGTATCCTCTCATTTCTTAATCAACATTTCCCAGTTGAGACTATAAATAATTCAACTTGGGTGGGTTATCAGAGGCATTCTTCCCTACTCTACTCCATTTGAATCTCTGTGCTCTTTAAGTTTCACACACGTGGCATCACATATTTCCCATCACCGCTATTTTCAACAGTAAGGGCTACAAAGGTAATTGGCACGTTCATTAGCCTTTCCACTTCTTCCCCCCTTGATTGTTTAAGAGTGATTTGCTAAAGACTGTGCATTTCCATGTTTTGCAAAGCTCAGTGCTACAGAGACAATATTGGATTTCTGCCCTGGAGAAACAGACATTCTGTTCATTGTTCTCCTCCTCTTATAGAACAGAAAAGAGATTCATCTATCATATAGTTACTCAAGGTTTCTCTACTTGCATTGCCAAGGATCTGGATAAGACTGGTAATACTCCACATTTTCTGTTCGAAGGTACTATGCATTCCATAAAATTAAATCCACACCATATGAGAACTTTAGTCTAACTTCTACTCTATTGATTCATGAGGTTTGGCTCACTGAGATTTCCCTTCCTCATACTATTGTGAAGAAAAGGAATTGTTGGCCAAATCCATGGTCAAATATTTATATTATGTTTCCCAGCTTGTCAGTTATCTTTATGTTTGGGTTGCCTTTTGCCATGCAGAATTCTTTAATTTTTATGAAGTCAAATCAACTCACCTTTACTTTATGATATCTGTTTCATGTTCTGCTTAGGGACAGACTTTCTCATAACAAGAATTTGATTTCTCATCCTATTTTACATCTCATCCTATTTGTTTCTTGCAATGGAATATTACCAAATGTATGCTGCACATACAGTCCTCGCTCTGAACAGTTTGCCCATGCATGAATTTCAGTTACCATGATTTAGTTAAATAATCCCAGGACCCCAACAAAACCATCAAATTTCAGTTACTGCCATATTAACTGTGAGGAAGGGCATAAAGTACAAACTTCACAGCTAGTTCTTAACTCCACAAATCACCTGGGATATAACAGATGTGTATCATGATCAGTGAACAATCAGGTCCCTTCTTTCAAACTCTGTAGGTGCTTGGCCACTGTGCATGTTATTCAGTTCTCATACAGACAGCAGGATACATGTATTGCTTCGAATAGAACCATTTAATCTTCAAGTATTTTGGAATTTTCCAGCTTTGTTTTTGTTATTGATTTCCAGTTTGACCTCACTGCAGTCTGTGAACAGACTTTATATGACTTCTGATGTTTCAAATTTATTAGAGTGTGTTTTATGGCCGAGAATGTGGTCTGTCTTCATGTATACTTCATGTGAGCTTGAGACAATGTGTATTCTGCTGTTGTTGGATGAAGTAGTCTGTAGATGTTTATTATATCCATTTGGTCAATGGTGTTGTTGAATTCAGCTTTGTCTGTACTGATTTTCTGCCTGATAGATTTGTCCATTTATTAGAGGGGTATAAAAATCTCTAACTATGATAGTGAATTTATCTCTTTCTCCTTGCCGTTCTATCTGTTGTTGTGTCACGAATTTTGATGCTTCGGTGCCAGGCACATAAACATGAAGAACTGTTATGTCTTCTTGGAGAATTGACCCCTTTATCACTATGGAATGATAATGCCCTCTTTGTGCCGGATAATCTCCTTTGCTCTTAACTCTGCTTTGTCTGAAATACAGCTTCTCAAACTTTCTTTTAATTAGTGTTAGCATGATGCAGCTCTCCCCAACCCTTCACTTTTAAGCTATATGTTCCTTCATATTTAAAGTAGATTTCTTATATTTGGATGTTGTTTTTCAATGCTCTGTGACAATCTCTGTCTTTTAATTGGTGTATTTACACCATTAGTATTTAAAATGATTCTTGATATCATTGACTTAATATCTATCATATTTGTTACTCTTTCATATTTATTGCCGTTGTTCTTTGTTCCTTTTTTACATTCCACTCTTTTTCTGCCATTTCTGGTTTTAATCAAGCATTTTATATGACTCACTTTTCTCTTCCTTGAAAATCCAGACACAATGTACTGGTGAAATTCACTGCAGTACACTGTCCTTTATTGATGTGGTGTTACAGAAGCATTGCACAGTCTTATGATTAGGTCTCCATCTTGTAATGAGCATGTGCTCCTCAGCTGTGAATGTCACAAGTGCCTCTCAGTATTTTCGCTCACCTTAGGTGAAACACAAAGGCTGGCAGTGGTCAGGGTAGGATATTTCCCTTCCCCCAGGTCAGTTAGCCTCTGACAAATCCCCACAGGTTAGGCCTCTGGTAAAACAGTTTCTCCTGAGGGCAGGCCTTATGAAGCATAGCAGAATGCTCTGGTGTATTTCAAAATTGCTCCTTTCACCTTCCCCCTGCCAGAATTCCAAGGGGATTTTCCATTCACCTTCACCTGGTGGTCACAACCTGGTAGAGCTCAAGAGACAAAACTCACAAAAGGATAGGGGCTTCCCTGGAGTTTTTACCTCACAGACTTTTCCATACAAGCCTCCAGCAATCTGTCAAATACAGTTCAGGTTTTCCTACCTCACTTTTGCTTTCCACAGAGATTTCTGCTCTTGGGTTTCTGTTCCAGTAAGCTGTTATTCTCTGTATCTGCTATTTGCCTCTCCAATTTGGGGCACGGTGATTTTTCCTGTGACCTCACTTCTCTAATGAATCTAAGAAGAACTGTTGATTTTTCAGTGTGTTCCCATATTTACCTGTTAGGACAGAGTGGCAACTTCTAAGCTTCTTCCATGCTGGACTCAAAACTAGAAGTCTCATAAGTTTTTGTTTTTTTTTTTTACTTTTTTTTTTTTTTGCGGTACGTGGGCCTCTCACTGCTGTGGCCTCTCCCATTGCGGAGCCCAGGCTCCGTACGTGCAGGTTCAGTGGCCATGGCTCACGGGCCCAGCCGCTCTGCTGCATGTGGGATCTCTCCAGACCGGGGCACGAACCCATTGGCAGGCGGACTCTCAACCACTGCACCACCAGGGAATCCCTCCACCCTTTTTTTGATGTTGATCGAAAATTTAGCAACACTTCTTTGCACTGTATTCAAATCCCGAAATAAAAGCAAGTCTGCATGCATACAGTCTCACTGAAATGTCATAATTTTAAACTATGTATGACCATGAACAATGACCTTTCCAAATACTCCATGGTCCCCCTTTCTTCCTAGGTGTTCAGAGTTTTTCATTCCTACAACATCTTTTACACATGGTCAATTTGTGTCATAAGCTCTTCCTCCCTCCCACTTCTGAGTATATATCCAAAGGAAACATCATCATTATTTGAAGAGATATCTGTACTCCCATGTTCACTGTAGCATTATTCACAAGAGCCAAGGTATGGAAACAACCTAAGTGTCCATAGTAGATTAATGGATAAAGGAAATATGGTATATATATGCAATGGAATGTTATTCAACCTTATGAAAGAAGAAAATCCTATCATTTAAGACAACATGGATAAAACTGGAGGACACTATGCTAATTGAAATAAAACAAAGGCAAAGAGTGCATGATGTCACTTATATGTGGAGTCTAAAAAAATAACTAAATAAATCAACTCTTCCTTCCCTGGACATTTTCCACAGCAGAATCTAGCAGCCTCTACTATGAGTCTCATATTTTTTTTATTGTTTGTACCATATCACAACCTCAGGGAACCTATGTATTTACGGATGTATATCTTGATTATAGTGCACAATTATTCGTTTTCTTCATAATTCATTCCTTCCACTTCTGGCAACAGAACCTCATTTTTCCTTTGGAGACGTCCTTGTGATTCAGGTAGGCTGTGTGTCTGCTCCCTAGGCTGTGTGACTTGGGCCTGGCTAGACACAGTGCTTTACATATACTCCATATGTTTTATGTATTTGTCTCTGTTTTCCATCCTTTTCCCTCAAAATTTCAGTGTAGTTATTTTTTAATTGACATTTGTAATACTTTCTTTTGTTTGACTAAGGTACTCTTAAACTGATCTTCTGAGTGCTTAATTTCAGCTTTTTTAATTCTAGAATTTTCCTTTGGTTGCATTTCACAGATAATTTTTGCTTAAATTGTATACGTGGTCCTTTTTTAATACATTAATCATAATTTTAAATAATACTTTCATTGATATAATTTACTTTCCATATTATTTATAGTGTACAATTTAATGTGTTATGCATCTACCACCACAATCAGTTGTAAAACTTTCATCCACCCCCAAAGAAAAAGAATCTATTATAAGTCACTCACTCCCCCACTTCTCCAAACCCTAGGCAGCCACTAATATACTTTGTCTCTACAGATTTACCTAGTCTGGACACTGCATACAAATGGAATCATACAATTACTTAGCATGTTTTCAAGGTTCATCCATGTTGTAGCATGTATCAGTATTTGATTTCTTTTTATGGCTGAATAATATTCTATGGTGTGGATATTACTGTGTTTCATTGATCATTCACAGTAAATGGCCATTTGGGGTATTTCCACTTTGGGGCTCTTATGAATAATGCTGCTGTGGTTGGATTTATGTGCAAGTTTTGTATGCAGGTCTAGATTTGTTTTTTAAATTAACAGACTATTTTGGAGCTGTTTCTGGTTTACAGAAAAATTAAGCAGAAAGGACAGAGTTCTCATACTTCCTTACCTCTCAACCCAGTTTCCCCTATTATTAACATCTTACATTAGCGTAATACATTTGTTACAGTTAATGAACCAATATTGATACATTATTACTAACTAATGTCCATGGTTTACTTGAGACTTCACTCTTTGTTTTGTACATTGTATGATTTTTGACACGTGCAATAACCTGTATCCACCATTACAGAACCATACACAGGAATTTCTCTGTCATTAAAATTCCGAGCTTCGTCCATCCTTTTCTCCCTCCCCACAACCTCTGGCAACCACTGATCTTTTGATTGTCTCCGCACTTTGCCTTTTCCTAAATTTCAAATACCTGCAATCATATAATATGCATGTAGCCTTTGCAGATTGGCTTTTTTTCACTTAGCAATATGCATTTAAACTTCTTCCATGTCTTTTCATGGCTTCATAGCCTTTTCTTTTTATTGCTGTATGCTATTCCTTTGTACGGATATACCATAGTTTGTTTATCCATTCACCTATTGAAAAACATCTTGGTTGATTTCAGGTTTTGGCAATTATGAAAGAAGCTGGTATAAACATCCATGTGCAGGTTTTTATGCAGACATAACTTTTCAGTTCCTATGGGTAAATACGAAAGAGCATGATTACTAGATCACTGTATGGTAAAAGTACGTTTATTTTGTAAGAAACTTCCAAGTATCCCGCTAGCCACAAAAGAGAATTCCAATTGCTCTGCATCATCACCAACTTCGGTATTTCAGTTTTGGGATTTTAGCAATTTGAACAGGTGTGTAGTGGTATCTCATTATTGTTCTAATTTAAAATTCACTGATGACATGGAATGTGTAGCATCTTTTCATACACTTATTTGCCATGTGTATATTTTCTTTGTTTAATCATAGTAGTTTAGTTGTTGTTGTTTTTTTAACCAAGGCCTGCTAACTCTTGTCCTCCTGTGTCTATTTATATTGTCTTTTTTCTTTCTTTCTTTTTTCTTTATTTTTTTTGAGCTTTTGATCATTTAGTCTTTTTCCTGGTTTGTCCAATTATTTTTTATATTAAAATTGGGCTTAACTTATTTTAGGAAACTATAAAGATACCTCCACATTCCGGATGTTCTTATCATTCTCCTGAAAAGATTTCCTTTTGCCCATGGCAGACAGTTACTATAGGGACTGGTAACCTTAATCCATTCTCAGTTTGAGCTCATTCAAAGCCGTTTTTCACTCTGCGTGAAGGTTGCTCTCTTTCTGTCTTGTCCTTCCTCTACGGGTGTTGCCCTTTGGGATTACCATGTGAACGTTTGGATTCTCCCTATTCCCAACTACCCTTGTATTTGTTAGGCTTTAAATGTAATGGTTCCCGCAGCCCTGTGAGACTAAAGATACACTTAGCTTGTCATTCCATTAGTTGTTGCCTTTAGCTTGAGCTGTTGCCCTTTGGCTTCTGTGGTTAGAGTCTTTTGAACTCCTTGGCTTTTCAGCTCCTAGGCTGTAAGATTTGAATCAGCAAATGCCCCAAGGAGAAAGGCTGCACCAAATGTCAAGCTTGCCTCTGTGTTTCCCTTCTCTCCACAACTTGGCCTACATGTCTTGGTGTCTCTCTAACATTCAGATGCCAGCAAACAGATGTTTTCTTACTTTATCCAGGTTTTCTAAAATTTCTTTAGACTTCACCTGATCTTATGTTATTATTGAAGTATCATCTCAATTATCCCTAGGAAGAAAATTTACAATTTTATGTTTTATTTTTTTATTTTCTGTATTACCTCAGTTTCTGTAGAGACCTTTTACCTGATTCTTCAGTCTATTTGCTGTGTTACCAGTAAGATGGAGATAGGTGGAGGCTAAGAATATTGGGGGGAAAATCACTGATGAATGATATGTCTCGTTCTTTTTGTTTTTCCTCTCCTTATTTACTCTGGCAGCCTACATTTGCCCTTCTTGATTTGACCCAGTTGCCCAAATATGCAACCCACTCTGGCAAAGACCTGACTTTACTCTCATAAATGTCTGCATGTTAGGATTAGCTAGATGACGAACACCATGCCAAAGTTCTTTGTGTGAGACTTTTGCAGACTTCTGTTAGCCCTTTAGTTTGCCTCTTGCCAACACTGCTCAGATTGTTGAGGTTTTCTAAGATTCTGTAGGTCAAACCTCTCTACCTGCATACCAGATGAGCCCTTCTCTCTTTCCTGAGCTCACTTGTGGGAGGTTAGCCCTCGGTTTTTCTTATTTCCCATCCAATCATAATTGTTCATGAATTCTAAAAAGCCCTCAAAGTACCTGTCGTCCCTTTCTCTCTTCTCTTTTTTATCAACACTGTTAAATATCAACCATATATTTGCATACCTCTTTCTTACTTACAATGGAATATTGGAAGGCTCGATCATTAAGTGTGAGCCCCACCGAACTAGGACTCATACAACACTCTCCTCCAGGCCAAAACTTTTGATATCCACTGGTTCTTTTTTATAATATCTTATATGTATCTAAATTTGTAATGATTTAGTTAATTCCTGAGTTATGTGACAATAAGAAATCAGTCAAATTAGCAATACAGAAGTGCAGCTTAGACCTAGGGACCAGAACCAAGGACCACAAAAACCTGTTAACCAGTAAGTTTCACTTGTACTTTATGTTTAACAATTGCTGAGGGTGAATGGGAAGTGAGGGAAAAAGAGTTTAACTTCATACCACAGAAACTGGCACTAAAAAGGAGAGGAAAATGACCCAGTTCCTGGTTCAAGTCACTATAATCTGCTTCAATAAATAATAACAGCACATAAGAAAAACAAACACTATATGACAGGAACAATGGATAATTAATTACAGATCAGGGAGGACAGATTACACTTGTTATGGGATTTCATTAAAGAAGGATTCAAAAAAGTACTGGCTTCTTCTGAGAAGACTTCTTAGAACAGGTAGCATTTAAACTGAGTCTTGACCAAGTATACAGAGGGTAGGGAACAGCTCTTCCGGGCAGGGAACAGGCACAGTGTCAGGAATGGCACAAAGGGCTTATGGAATAGGGAACAAAACTGGCTGAACACAGGAGTGTTACGTGTTGGGGAATATGGGGGGAAGGCTGACTGAGGTTGGTTAAATGAAACATAATTAGATGGAAGAGAAAGTAGGTGGAAAGACACATGGAAGACTGTGGAAAGCCCCTGAAGATGGAGGTCAGCATAATAATATTAAGAACTCAGTGGTACTTTGACACTGTATGAATGTCTAGGTTTAAAAAATCAGGAAAACACAATAAAAGAATAAACTACTGATATAATGATATGTAACCAGAGGCCAGATACCAAAGAATACACACCGTGTGTTTCCATGTATGTCATTATATGGTGATAGAGGTCATCTTAGGTGTTGCCCTGGGGGAGTATGGAACAGAAAGAAGTAACAGAGAACCTTGTAGGGTGTTAGAAATATTTTATAATATCTTGATCTGGTGTTGGATACATGGGTGCATAGAGATGTAAAAATTCAGTTATTAGCAATGCAGTTAACCTACTAGAGTATTTTTTAATGTATGCGTACATTAAAAAAAAACTCTAGTAGGTTAAGTAGACTGTCAGTTGTATGAAGTAAATTTTGGTCAAGGAATAGCCAAGGTAGTAGTGCAGTAATAAGTTATAAATGTGCTCAGTGTGCTCTAGAATGTCACAATTGGAATATAAGAAATATGTGTAAGAAAAAAGACAAATATTCAATACTGATGGTTGGATGAGCTGAATAAATTAGATCACTCTACTTTCAATTTAAGAACTTGGCCAGTGTTTGGATACCTTTGAACAAAGAAAACAAGGAAATACAATTTCTATTACGCATATGCTATGTATCAACCCCTGACTTATATTTTGACACATATAAACATGGGAAATATTGCACCTTGTAACTGAGACAATGAAGATGAGTGAGGTAGCTGGTTTTGACACTAGAGGCTGAGAAAACAATCAGCTAATAATCGTAAGAAGTCTGAAGTCGGAGGAAAAGAATCAAGAGGAAATAGTGGTAAGTGCCAGGAGCTTCTGGAAACTACTTAAGAGATGAAGACCCCAGAAATGTTGAGCTTTCTAAGCGTCCCAATGACTCAGGTAAAAACAGAAGGCTTAAAACTGAATCCTGGGGATATATGTATACATATAGCTGATTCACTTTGTTATAGAGCAGAAACTAACACAACACTGTAAAGCAATTATACTCCAATAAACATGTAAAAAAAAAACAATCCTGCAAAGTAACAATTGTTAGGACAAACAGTAAAGAATTATAGGAAAAATAATCACATGCCTGTCCCAACAGAGAAATATCCTAAGCCCCGTCTCAGCATTTCTCCGATTGGCCTTTCACAAAATACAGTCTCATCAGCTGAATATAGGTTTCTCAAGTAACTGTGAGTAAGACTGAATTAAACAAAAATAAATCAATTCCTTCCTCCAAAACTTTTCAGAGTATGTAATGTAACAAAGTGAAACTTGAATTTCATGTCAGGATGTAGAGTACAGCTCTTCCAAAATGCTTCTGTCTTGTAACTACATTAACATCATCTAAAACCAGTGTTCTGCAGGACAGAGATTGTGAAACGCTGCTCTCATCATGTAAGATATCGAGTCCTTCTGAAAATCCATTCTTACTTCTGCCCTTTCTCATGTTGTCCCTGCCACCTGGAATGTCTGTCCTAAGTTCCACCTGCCAAAACCCTACGCATTTTTAGGATCCAAGAGATAATAAAAGGCTTACATTACTGAAAGGCAGAGAAAGAAATCCCTTCCTAGGGATCTACATTTCCTTCCTAGGGAAAAGAAAATTTGTAAAGTATACCACAGTGACCTTAAGTCTATGAATGTAACTATGTTGTGTTACTTTGAGTTCTATAAAAGTCAATGTGCTACAATATATATGGATACGAATGTTTGATCTCTTACAAGTAGAACTTGCTGATAACTTTCATCATGAGCGAGGTTAATGATTAAGGGAGCCATTGTATTTTGTTCAGCCCTTATAACTAGGGAATATTAAAATTGGAAACGTCCCTAGATATTAGCAAATCTATCCACCTCATATTCTAAGTAAGGAAACTGAGACCTTCATAGATTGGATATTTATGTTAACAAAGGTAAAGGATATAAGATATTGGCAGATCTACCTTTTAGATTAAGAATTTTGAGATTTTTATAGAATACTAGGACATTATGTCCACTGATATTGAGACAATGTGTTTCTTAGTCATCATTTTCTATTGCAGTGACCAAGCGAGGTGGCAGTCACTAGTTGTACAAAGGGAAAAAGAAAACTTTAGAAACTCCCAATTTATATACACAGGGAAATTCATCATTCATGTTATTTAAGCTAACTGGATGCAGTTTATCAGCTACATTGAGGAATGGTGAAGTGAAGTGTCTATACAATTAACATGTTAGTTTGTGTCATGAGCTCCCTGTTGTTCAAGTGAGTGAATGGTTAGCACTCAACTAGGCACCTAAGAGACCATTATAAATCTGGACTAAATGTTTATTTGCGGCATCTTTATTCTTCTTTGGTGCCCTTAGGCAGAATTAGCTCTCTTATGTTTTGATAAATTCAAGTATTAAACAGGGTTAAGGTTTCACAAGTTCTTTGGCCTAAACATGGGGGTAAGGGAGACCAATGAGCTGGAGTACTTCTAGATTTAAGAATGGTCAGATTGAGGAAGAAGAGTCTTATGCCAGAGGTGAAAGAAGACTGATTATAATCACCTATTTTTAAAAATTCCAACCCTTTTCAATGTTCTAAAGTGATCATGAAGTACATGGGTATGCTAGGAAGTAAGGGAGTCAACCAAGAATATTCTGTAAGAGTTTGTGGATGGCAATGAAGAGGAAAGGAAGATAGAGACAATCCTAGAAAAGGTTTTGGTTGTCCATAATAATGAAGTCAGAAGGAGAAAAAGAAGAATGACACAATCAATGGGAAAGAGAAAGCAAGAATAGAGAAGCAAAAGGGAAAGTAGAAAAATGAGACAAATTTGGAGAAGGAAATGAGGAATAAAACTGGGTGAAAGAGGGAAGCACTGATGGTAGACCAGATGACACTCAAAAATTAACACGATGCACATTTAAGATGTGCCATCAATGGCCATGGTCATTACCCTCAAATAGTTTACAGTATGTGTTTCAAAGACATTTATAAATTGAAAATGCCAGTAAAATAAGTGCCAGGGTATAAGTATTTATGGAATTGTATGGGAGAATAAAAAGTCCCCTGTCAAAGAGCATTCTGAGACATAGGAAAAAAAGGAAAAACCTAAAAAGCATAAGACTCTTCCGATTTTCATTTCCAATGATACATGCCAATCTTGATGATCAATCAGCGATGTAAATGTCAACTATAAACCCAGTATTTTATTAGCTGCTATGCAGTATACTAGAGCAATAGAAGAGGGAGGACCTCAAACCCTACTGGACACAGGGAACACACACTAATGTTTCAGGACCCCAACCAACAGTCACTTGCTTTGTGATTACTTCCATGACACACCCCCACTAATACCACTGAATTTGCTGCTCCTACGGGACATGACATATATTTCCTATTTTAACACATACCACAGTGCATTATGATTGAAGATAGACGTTCTAACAACTTAAAGAGAATGATGACTTTTTTGCTCTTTACATCTTGTTATTTCCTTTCTCATAATATTTTTGAAGAGAAACCATAAAAATATAAACAAACACAAAAACAGAAAATATATAAAATGTGTGCTTTGCACCTTAACACAAACTTAAGTAAAATTAGTTCTGACAGTATCAGGCATGACAAAATTCCATGGTACAAATGAGAATGGACCAAGGTTTGAGCAGGTACAAGAGACAATCCAGGCATGAACAACACTAAGAAAAGGCAGACAGGAAAATGTAGACAGACATGGTGTGTAGGAAATCACGAGACCAGTCTGAGGGGAAGAGACTTAAACAAGACTGAAACTCACTTTCTAAACCTCCATCTCCAATTGGACAATTTGCAAGATACAGGTGCCCCAAAGTGGCCGATTTATTCAATCCCTTTAATGGGGAGGAACAGTTTAAAATTTTACCCGTTTAGTTTGCCCCGAAAGCAGCTATCAAATGTTGGCAGGACACAATGAAGGCTTACCTTTGTTAACGTAGTTAAGTCTCTCTCAGAACTAGCCCATTTAGCTCCAGGTTCCGTAGGCACCCGATGCACTTACACAGCATTTAAGAGCTTTACACAACTGGAAGGTCACATCTTTATTTCTTATTGCAGGAACACAACTTCTGGAAACTTTATTTCTATCAGAACCTAAAGCAAAATTATTGTAAAACGAGTCATTTAAACCATACATTTTATCACCGTAAAAAGCATCCAAAAAGAAAAAGAAGCATCTATTCTGTGCTGATTAGAAACGACTCCTGCCCTTAAAGCCATTAAGGAGGAAGATATATAAACTCAAAATTTCAATCACATGAGATAAAGAACCATAACCTTTATGCACAGAGTTTCCTATGGAGGCCAAAACTTATATCTAAGTGAGGGCTTCATGATAACCCTGAAGTAAAATCAAGAAAGATGAAGCTATGCAGAGTTGGAGTAGGAGGAGCATTAACTGCACGGGGAGCATCTATGCAAAGACACTCAAGCCTGACACCTGCTGGGCACTGTAAATACTGCAGGTGGGGATAACTAAACGCCAGGGGTCCAAGTGTGAGAAGGGAGAGAAAATAGAGATGTTGGTCGAATCAAGCCTGGGAGAGAGCAAGGCTTGTATCCCACAGGTGATGAGGCCTGGGACTACCACTGGCTGAGTAACGGTGCCTCCGCTGACTAGAAAAAGGTGCCCCGAGGCTGAAGGACCAATTAGGTAAAGGGAGTGATCCCAAAAAGCTCCCCTTCCTCAGGGCCAAAGAGCCCCAGGAGGCTTGGCAAAGCACAGTTCAGATTACAGGCCTCTGGGCAGGGCACATGCTGGGCGGCTAGTATGCATTAACTCTGTGTGGGCAAGCCATTAGCAGCATTATTTTACGCATAGCTTTTCATATTAGAAGATCACTCAACCCGAGTAGGCAGATGACCTTAGAGGAACTGAGTCCAGAGGCCGCGAAACCACCCAGGAGCTTCTGCCGTAGTCCAGGCAAAATGTAATACGGATGAAGAAGCAAATTTAGGAGAAGGCCAAAATCTACAAGCTAGACCCACTGGATGCAAGACATAAAGAAAGTTCAGTGAAGGAACTCTGAAGAGAATGGGCTCTGCAATAAATTTTTCTTACATTCAATGTAAAATATTAGGCAAAATTAAGTACAGTGGCCTTTAAGTTCCCCTTTTGATTTCTAACTTATTACACTGGTTAAGTAAAGTCCATTCAGAGGTACAGAAGAGTTCCTACACCTGAATGGGATGCAAAGAATAATCTGACTTCTCTTCACCAGGGGATGAGTTGAACTGTCCTTGCAGGAGAGGTAACACATGGTGAGAACCCCAGATGCTAGAAAACGGCCAGGCACACGATAAGTATTCAGCTTTTTGAAAACAAATGAACAATCACTTCCTCTCCTAGATCTTCACACCCTTTCTCTGCTAGCTACTTTCTTTCAGCTTATAAACATCCTCAATATACCCACTTAAAAAGCCCTCAGACCTATGATTCTTTGGATATTCTTGTGGATAACCTAAGTCTCTCCCATGCCTTCAAACACCTGTCCTCCCAAAGAGCGCAGATCTGATCCTTGGGCCCAGACCTGTCTACCAGGCCCCTTTAAAGCACTGAAGATGAAGTAATATCCTCTCGCCACCCCCAATCCCTTTCTACTGTGCTCTGTATCTCACAAAAAGATGCAGCTGTAAACTGTCACCCACACTTGCTGCCCTCCCTTTTCTAACTGGTCACCAGGCCCCACCCATTCTCTCTCAGATCTGCAAAATCCAGTCCAACCTTTTATAACTTAAATGGGAACCTAGATTACAATTCACACTGCACCCAATCAACTGCCTTCCACATGGAGATCCAAGTGAGTCTCTACACCAGAAGACCATCTCACTGTTCTTTAGGGTTTCCCACAGCCTTCAGGATAAACATCTAAACTTCTGACAGGACAAACAAGGCCCCTTTCTGTTGGGCCCCACTAGGTTTACAGTATCAACTCTCATTTCTTTTCCAAACCCTGAGTTCTAGTCCTGTACCTTACTTTTGCCATATTTTCTTATATTTCTCAAACTTTGACACACATTGCTCCCTCCTGCTACCCCAGGAGCTTCTACATATCCTTAGAAAGGATGGCACCTCCTCCAAGAAGCCTACCCTGAACTTTCCCTTCCAAGATTCTGTGCTCTGCAAAGAGGAAAGGTGGGGGGGGAGGGATAAATTAGGAATTTGGGATTAACATATACACACGACTATATATAAAATAGGTAATCAATCAACAAGGACCTACTGCATAGCACAGGGAACTCTACTCCATATCCTATAACAACCTGTATGGGAAAAGAATCTGAAAAAGAATGGATAGATGTAAAACTGAATCACTTTGCTGTACACCTGAAACTAACACAATATTGTAAATCAACTATCCTCCAATATAAAGTAATAATTAAATTAAAAAAAAAGATTCCATGCTCTGTAGCACCAGAACTCACTTCTTCTAGAGCACAGACTACTGTGCTTGTGTTTACCTGTCGCCCAGTAGAAGGGGAGCTTACCTAGGGCAGAAGCATCGTCTCCAGCAGCCCTTCGTTCTGACAACTCATTCAAGTGCCAGGATACTTTACACACATAACTTGCTTAATTAATTCTAAGAACCCACAGAAAGAGTGGTTTTTAATGTCATTTTACAAGTGTGGGGATTGCAGTTCAAAAGTAACCTGCCCAGGCCACAGAGAGCATAAGCCCTGGAATTCAAACCCTAAGCTGCCTTCACACCAGTGCTCTTTTTGCTATATGATACGACTATTGAAAAAAAGATTTTTTTTTTTGCTGAGCCCTGTTTTAATGGAAAGGAAATGAAGCTGGGATATACCAGTTTCCTAATCGCTTTGGCGTGTATCAGGCAAAGTCGTTCAACAGACCATGTAACATCTGTGCAACAATTAACGATGCTCCAAACTGTGCTAAGTGTTCTACATTGTAGAGTCTACAAGCATTAACACGGTGCAACCCTGTAACGGCCACAGAGAGTGAGTCCTGTTCAGCCCATGCTACAGATGAAAACACTGAGACCTAGCACACGCCCATCTAGCACACGCACACCCGGGCACTGGGCACCAGTTCTAGTGCCCACCCTCCACCTTGCACCATCTAAAACCCTGATTCGCAGCGCCGACACGAGGGCCCCTGGAAGCGGGAAGTACAAACCCATCTTGCCAAGCCACGGCTGGAAGAAGCTCCAGATACAGATCGGGGACAGAGGGTGCTCAGGGGCAGCACCCAGTCCACCACGCGGAGGCGGTCAGCGTTGAAGTCCAGCAGGCCCTCCCGCAGGGAGGCGCCAACGGGCGGGCAGAGGCACCGAGTCCTGCAGCGCACAGAGGTCCTCACAGCGCCAGAAAAAGTCGGCCGCGCTGTCGCGGCGCAGCTTCACTGAGTGATTATGGGCCGAGCGAGGCCTTGGGGACGCTGGCTGTAGACAAGATGCCCACACACGCCTGGAGGCCCCCGCTGGCCTCCGGGCCCCTCGGGCGGCCACCGTAGTCCAGGTAGTGGTAATAAGGATCAAAGTGGTAAAGGTCCTGCATTCTTCTTCTTCTTGAATTATATCAAAACGGCATCGCTGGCGTCAGGCAGTCCGGTAATTGGGTCCGGGGGAACAGTAATTGGGCTCATTTGCCTCTGTGTTACCTGCCTGTCATCTGCTTCCTGAAATGCAAACAGCTACACAGGGTGATTTGCTACAAGAGAGTGCAGGGAGCTTAAGCACCAGATTCAGGATGTAATTTACATAGACAGCTAGGGAGTGATAGGAACAGAATGTAATTTAGCTTTATGAAAGATAAATCTAGTTACAGACACTACAGATTAGTAACAGTTTAAATAAAACTAGGATCGATTAACCCTTTCAGGCCAGTTTATGTGTCTTCTCTAGCCTGTTCACTGTCCCCTTTACTTTCCTTATTTTCAGGAGAGGAAAAACTTCATTTCTATTTTTGCTGCAACACTATTATGCTTAGTGAAATAAGTCAAACAGAGAAAGACAAATACGGTATGTTATCACTCATATGTGGAATCTAAAAAATAAAGAATAAATGTAACAGAAAGGAAATGAACTCACAGATATAGACATCAAAGCAGTGGTTACCAGTGGGTAGAGGAAAGGGGGGAGGGGCAAGATAGGGGTAGGGGAGGGGATTAAGAGGCACAAACTACTATGCATAAAATAAATAAGCTATAAGGATAGCCAGTGTTTTATAATAACTTTTAAATATGCAATACGGTCTTATTAACTATAGTCACATCCCCAGGACTTATTTATTTTATCACTGGCAGTTTGTACATATTGGCCACCTTTACCCATTTCACCCACCCTCCACCCCCTGCCTATGGTAAACACCAGTCTATGTATCTATGAGCTTTTTTTAAAATTCCATATAAAGTGAGATCTTACAGGTTTTTTCTTTCTCTATCTGACATATTTTACCTAGCATAACGCCCTCATGGTCCATTTGTGTTGCCACAAATGGCATGATTTGCTTCTTTCTTATGGCTGAATTATATATATATATATATATATATATATATATATATATAAAATTTGGCATATTATGCCTAATGTCCTTTATCCATTTATCCATCGATGAACACAGGGGTTTCCAAGTCTTGGCTACTGTAAATAATTCTGCAGTGAATATGGGAGTACAGATTTCATTTTGAATTAAGAGTTTCTCTTTCCTTCATACAAATACCAAGTAGTGGAATTGCTGGATCATATGATAGTTCTATTTTTAATTTTTTGAGGACCTCCATACTGTTTTCCTTAGTGGCTGCAACAATTCACATTCCTACCAACAGTGCACAAGGCTTCCCTTTTCTCCAAACCCTTGCCAACACTTGTTAGTCCATGTCTTTTTGATATTAGCCAGTCTAACAGGAATGAGGTGACACCTCTTTGTGGTTTGACTTCTCTGCTGATGAGTGATTTTAGGTGCCTTTTTAACTATCTTCAGGCCATCTCTGTATCTTCTCGGTAAAAATGTCCATTCAGAACCTCTGTCCATTTCTTAGTTGGATATTTTTTCTATGAGTTCTTCATATAATTTGAATTCTAACCCCTTATAGGATATATGATTTATAAAAATTTTCTCCCATTCGGTAGGCTGCCTTTTCATTTTGTTGTTGGTTTCCTTTGTTGTGCTTTTTAGTTGGATGTAGCCCCACTTGTTTATTTTTGCTTTTGTTGCCTTTACTTGGATCAACGTCTTTGCATAAGTTCTGGAAACAATTCTTTCACAGTTTCCATGGATCGTTTTTAGCGGAGAGGGTGAGTTGAGATGAACTACTAGTGAAAGGAGGGTCAATGGATCGAACTATAGCCTCTGTTACTGTAGGTGGCCTCAAGGCCACAACTGATAGTCATTTTCTCCCTCCTGTGCTATCCACTCTCAATTCCCCTCATCCTTGGATAATATCTCTGCGAAAATGGATGGCTTACTTCGTGGGGTGACCCTCACGCTCGTCCCCGAGTGAGTGTTCCGAGCCCTGGTCATCATTTCTTTCTCAAACCATGGCTGCTGTACTTGACCATTTACTGTGTACTTGACCATTTACTGTCAAAACTGGGAAAGGCAGTACCAAGAAATACCGCACAGACTTGTTTTTAATCAATCATTTTCCAATTAAAAATTTTCCCCCCCAGACATTTTTATCACCCCAAAAGGAAACTCTGTACCCATTGAGAAGATACTACTTCGCTCTCTCTACCAGGCCCTGGAGACCACCAATCTGCTTTCTTTCTCTATGGATTTACTTATTCTGGATATTTCAGATAAATGGAATCATACAATGTATGATCTTTGTGTCTCCCATCTTTCACTTTAGCATGATGTTTCTGAGAGTCATCCACACTGTAATATGTATTAGTATTCCATTCCTTAAAAAAATGTTTTTGGTCATGTTTGATATTTAATTGCTCCATTCCTTTTTATGACTGAATTACTATTTCACTGTAGGTATATGCCACAATTTGTTTATTCATTCATCCAATGATGGACATTTGGGTTATTTCCATGATTTTTCTATTGTGAATAGTGCTGCTATAAACACGTGTGTACGCAGATTTGTTTGAGTGTTTGTTTTTAATGATTTAGGAGTGGAATTGCTGAGTCATACGGTAATTCTATGTTTATCCCAAAAAACACACCCCAAGAAACTTCCTGAAAGTCTCTCCTTGTCTCAGAATCAGCTTTTCAGGAAACATGACGTGCAACAAACAGTATGGACAGTGTCCCATGAGAGCTTATTTGTGATGCCTGGGGGTCTGGAGTTGGAAAGGGCTTCCCTTAGGAAGTGGCAGCTAAACTGAGGGCAAATTCATTGTTTTTTCCTTCCTTCCTACCTTCCTTCCTTCCTTCTTCCCTCCTTCCTTTCTTCCCTCCTTCTTTCCTTCAGAGGGATGACATAGATGTTTTACACAGTATATCCTTTTAAAACTTTTGCATTTGAACCCTGAACTTATTCATAAGACAAATGAATGATTATTTTAAGCAGGGTATTAGGGTTCAAATTATTAATATCATAGAACCATTATAGTGATAACTTGGATTGGAAACAATTTATTAGGAAAAAATATGGAAGCTTTTTTAATAACAATTTTGATAAATAAAAAAGTTGAGAAATCAGAGTGTATAGAGAGAATATTGGTTATTTGGGAAATTGTATCATAAAATCGATGGGCTGCACAAATTCTTCCATTTATCTGAAGAAAAGAGTGTTAAGTCAGTTTGGGCTGTTGTCACAAAGTTCCATAAATGGGGCGGGGTGGGGGCTTATAAACAACAAAAATGTATTTCTCAGTCCTGGAGGCTGGAAGTCTGAGATCTAGGTGCTGGGATCATCGCCTTCTGGTGAGGACTCTCTTCCGGGTTGCAGACTGTCCACTTTTCATTGTGTGCTCACAGGGCAGAGAGCAGAGAGAAAAATCCAGCTCTCTCATGATTCTCACAAGGCTAAGAATCTCATCACGAGGGCTCCATCCCGATGAGCTCATCAAATCCTAATCACCTCCCAAAAGACCCACCTTCTAAGACCTTCACATTGGAGGTAGGGTGTCAACATGTGAATGCTTGGGGGACCCAAATATTCAGCCTATAACAAGTACTAATGGGGAAATGAGAGCTTCTCTTGAGGATGTTAAGGGCTGCTACAAAGATCAACGGTACATGTGTTTCCAGAGAGAACTACAATATAGAATAAGTTCTATAAGGCGTTCACAGAATAGATTCATCTTTCTTCCCCAAAACAGTCCTTGGGATCCAGGGACCCATTTCTGGAAATTCATTCGTGCTCAAGGAAATCCATCCTCTCATTAAAAAAAAATCTTACGGAGCTACATGAATGACACAAAGGACTTTTCCCAGCTCTAAGATTCTGTGTGTAAAACCTGTTAGTCTAAATTTATTTCCAAAAGATAGACCCTCCGCGGGGTCTGCTCCTGCGGGGAAGGTGGGACTCCCGCTTGTGCCCCGGCCCCCAGGTGTGGCTTTCTCAAGTTTGGGGTGAAGCCCCCAACCCCCTTGGGCTCTACATTGGGGCGGTGGGCTCGGGGGAAGGCGCACGGTCTCTGGGGTTTCTCAGCAGGAGAATCCAGGGCTGCGGCGCAGGAACCCAGAGGCCCTGGGTGGGGCGCAGACTCGCCAGGCCTGGGTGTCCCTGTTGCGCACAGCTGCTGAGAACAAGGTCCGCAATGAATTTCTGCCTGGCAAACGGGGACTGTTGGCCGCTCCATCCTCCCCTTCCGTTGGCACAGTCCCATCGCAGCCCTCCCTTCCAACAGGCAAAGCCTGTGACCTGCGGCCGGACGGCTCCACACCCTCACGCCCCGGTGCTCACCCCACGCCGGGAACAGGCACAACCCCTTGGCTGGCCTCTCCGGACGGCTCGAGCGGGACGGCTTCTTCGGCGCACCCGTCACCCACCCCGAGCCCAGGGGCCAGCAGGGAGGTCTGAGGGACCCTCGGGCACGGGCGGGACGGAGGCACGGGCTTCGCGGCTGGGCCGGCCCTCCTCGCTGCCTCCTGCCTCTGCGCCCCGGCCCGGGGTGCGCTTCCCGTGGCCCCGTCTCGTTCCCACCCCCGTCGCGCCTCTTGCCCCCCCCCCCCCGGGCCGCGGGCTCCACACGGAGCAGCAGGGCGTCGTGAGGGTGCGGGATGGCGCCGCCCTAGGGTCTTCCCTGACACCTACCGGCTGTTCCAACCACATCCCGGACAGGCACCTGCAGATCAGTGGAGCAGAGTCTGCCCGGGTCTCCTCCCCCCTGACGAGGGGCCGACTGGCACCGCGCACGAAGCGGCTTTGGCGGAAGGGAGACCAAGGGGGAGGGGTCGGTGGGGAGCCTGACTCGCAGTCACTTCCGACGGGACGCTGAGTCCCCAGGGCTGGGGGCTGACCCGCCTGAGCACTCCCACAAGGGGGTGGTTAGGAAGGAGGGACCCTGTTCCTGGGGCCCAGGGCGCTCCCGGGTCAGGAGGAGTCGCCAAGTGTGTCAGGTGCCGTGGACAGCTGAGGCATGTTTCGCCCAAAGGTAAGTTCCAGCGCATCGCAGAGAGCAGAGGAAATACACACACGGTGGTGAAAACTCCCTGTTGCTAAGGGTTGAAATGAACCAATAATTCCTCCTGTTTCTCAGGATGTTCCGTTTCGCTGTTAATGAAATGTATTTCCAAGGAATGCAGGCATGTGGCTGAAAAGGCCAGCAGTGCCTGGGGGTCACAGCGAGACCCTCCCATCTCGCCCCCTCGGCCATCCTGTGCTCTGGGAGCAGAGTTCTCAGCTAAAAGTGAAACACAGTAGCTTCCATATCCGGATTCTAAGATCTTCTAAAGCCCTTTAAAGGCCCCCTTCTCTGAGTGGTGCTTGACCTGCTGGTGTTTGGGGCGGCAGGATGGCTGGAGGTAGGGTCTGAGGGCCATCCTGAGGGAAGGGCTTTGGAGGCCTGTGTGAGCCTGAGACCGGGGGCCCAGTGCCCGTGTTCGAGGGGAGGCCAGAGCTGACTCCAGCCATGCCGAGCCAGATGTCGCCCTCCTTCTCGACAACCCAGCAAAGCCTGTCGCTCACATTCCTGGCTGTGCTGCTTACACTTGCCCTCTGGGAAGGCCAGCCTGGCAGAGCTCTGTTCCTGCCCTCTGGGCTGCTGGGAACTGAGTACCTAGCCTGGGTGCTGGAGGGGAGGAGCCATAGATGGTGGAGGCCCAGTGCCCGCCCAGGGTGCTGCCCCTCTGCTGAGCTGAAACTTCTAATCAACGTTTTAGTAAAACCAAAAGGGACGTGATACTGTTCTACCACCTGTGCCCGACCAATGTTAGCCCTTTGTCATATGGGGCAGTGCTGTCTAATGGTAAAGCTTCCAGCATCAGATCCCCAATCCCTTCTCCTACCCCCTCCCATGGGGGTTCAGTGGGTACATCTGTATTTCATAGAAACTGAAACTCTGATTTTACAAAGGAGCTGGAGGTCTGGAGAAAGAACTGGTCTGATCTCAGTTAAGAATGCAACTTTATACCTGGACGATACTAGAGCACTTTAGCACCTCATGTGTTTGAAAATGAGATCTTCACAAAGACCTCATGGGCAGGAGACAGGCAGGAGAGGGGACAGACTGAAGCTCTGTGACTGACTAATCAAGTAGCAGAGGTCCAGCTGACTTCCAGGCCTACCGCTGATTTACTATCACCAGAGCCACATAACACACCTTCCACATAGAGAACCAGCAGAAAAATGAGTTTGAAGAGCATTTTAGCTAAATCCAAGGTCATTCTGATCATTAGTGAAAGTCATTCTGTTCCTACATGCTGCCCACACCCTGACCCCCCTTCCTAAAACCAAATACGTTCTGAGATTAAGGTGGAAGTGACAAACCTGGAGGTGACCAGGCTTTACTTTATCATCTCTTTCTTCTTCTTCCACGTGTGTTCCTGGTCTTACTCTTCCCGGTTCTTATGCAGGGAGCGGTCCAGCAACTCTGTCAAGCAAAATCACACACCCTAAGGATGACTTTCATAGACTCCTCCCATACAGGCAGTTTTCAAAAGGTCTTCCTTCCTACCCACCCCCTCCCCCCCAAAAAATCAATCTTCATCTCAGAAGCCCTGAAAGGCACATATTACCTCAACATTTAATATTTAATACAACCTTTAGATCTAGTTCAGATAACTGCCAGTTGCCCCCAATTCACTCTTTGTAAGACAAGTCTACCTGAATCACAAGGTTAATAACCTGACTGCAAACCCAGCATCCTTAAGCTATCTATGGTCACGCTGACAACTCACTATAAAGTTCTCCTTTTTTTTTTTTTTTGGTTTTTTTTTTTGTGTGTGTGTGTGTGTTTTTGCGGTACCCGGGCCTCTCACTGCCGTGGCCTCTCCCGCTGCGGAGCACAGGCTCCGGACGCGCAGGCCCAGCGGCCACGGCTCACGGGCCTAGCCGCTCCGGGGCATGTGGGATCTTCCCGGACCGGGGCACGAACCTGTGTCCCCTGCATCGGCAGGCGGACTCTCAACCACTGTGCCACCAGGGAAGCCCTAAAGTTCTTCTTTTTAAAAGATTTCAGAAAAGTATTTTCAATCATCAAGATTACATATTGCACAGAACAAAAAGGTTTATTATTCTTACTGTTCTCTGGATGTAACTCTACGTGTCTTTTCCTCCTATGTGAAGAGAAGGGAAAAAGAGAAAAACAATCTTTCAAAAGAAGATCAAAACCAAAAGCATGAGTCAAAGTATTAAATAAATACATTTGATGTGGTTAAAAACAGGGGTTGGGGTTAATCTCGGTTTGGGGGAGATCTGGGCAACCTTCAGTCTGGTGTTGATGTCCCACCAACCTCAAAACAAAGAGAGGCCCAGGAGCTGGTCCGGCACATGTCTGTGCACTAGAGGTTATCTAGTGATGCTACGTAAGTCAAAGATCCACCTCATGTCAGGAATTTGTTAATACTAGAAAAAAAACCAAAGTAGTAATTTGGGATTCATATCAGGAAGTGATGATGACAACCTAGACGGGACGCCAGCTCTTCTCTGATGAATACCTTAGAACACTACTTCCCTAAGTTCACAACACTTGCCATCTCCAGGATATCTGTATTTACGTATTTAAGAGGGATAAAAATATTGTCGTGATGAAACCGATCTATGTCTTTTCTGAGGTGGAGGTTACAAGAATGCATGCGTCCATACACGTGACCATACATTCACAGTGAATAAAGTCTGTAGATTATGCCGATGTCCATTTTCTGGTTTTGCTATTACAGTTACGTGTGACGTCACCATTGGAGAAAGTTGGGTAAGCTACACAGGACCCCTCTGTACTATATTATATGGAGTTAATCTGTATGTGTATATATAAAATTCTGCCTCCAGACTGCCTTTAGACTTGAGCTACAACATCAACTCTTCCCTGGGTCTGCCTCTCTTGGCCTGTCCCGCATATTTCAGACTCGCCAGCCTGAAGTCGTGTGACTCAGCTGCTTAAATTAATCTCATATACACAGACATCACTGGGTCTGTTTCTCTGTAGAACCCTACGATAGATTTTATACTAATACACTACAGTAATATATACATACATATAATCTGAAACAATACAGAAGAAACTGATACGTGCTCGCCTCTCGCAGGAAGGACAGGACGGAGAGCGGGGAGCACCACCCCTATGTATCAAACAGCCTTTTGTGCTGCTGCCAGCCCGGCCGCCCCAGGTCCAAGCAGATATAATGGCGTGTGGCCCAGGCAGTGGCTACACAGCTAAGGATTTTAAGGCACAATGCAGTGAGATGCCAGGGCCACGGTCACACACGTGGAACATTCTAAAGCCAAGAGCGGTCGCAGGATTCTGCGCATGGGCCCCCGAGGGCACTCTGGAGGCCGTCGCAGACCCTCAGGTCCCACGTGAGGAAACAGCCCGCTGGAACACAGCAGGCGGCCCTCCTCCCAGATCTCACCCGCGTCAGCCTCCCAGGCACCCGGCCTCCTCTGCACAGCACAGGGCAGGCTCACAGAGGGAATAGTGGCCCAAACCCAAAGGTCACACCAAACCCCACGGGAGAAGAGTAAAGCAAGGTGATGAGGGGAGAAGGGAGGGGTGAACTATGTTTCACGGCTACTAAGAATAAACCAATTATTACATTTTGAAAAATGCGCTGGCCAGGGCCAGCCAACCCGTACAGGACAAGTGCAGTAAGAGGGGCGGGGAGGCAAGGGAAATGTATCAGCTGGAGTTCTCCCCACTTTCAGTTTCCCTCCCCTGGGCTGTCCCCCCGCCCTGCCCACTGCTCAGGCCGCCCACCCCGGCCACCCGGAGTTACCCAACCGGAAAAGCCAGAGCCGGGCTCAGCCGCGCCTCCTGGCACAGGAAGAGCAAAAATAGAAAGCGCCAGTGCCCAGTGGCGGGCTGGAAACCCTCGGACCTCAGATAACTGCGGATAACCGGGGTCCAGAGCCAACTTAGGCACCCGGGCGGTCCCAGCTTTCCGACTCCGCCCCCGGCCGCGACAGTTTCCACAAACGGACACACACGGAGCCCGCGAGGAGGGCGGGTCGCGCGGGCTTCCCTGCTGGGTCCCCTGGAGGCCAGTTCCCCCGCAAGCCGAGCGCACGGAAGGGCGCCCCAAAGGCGCCAGCACAAGGCGCCCGCTGTGCTTTCCCTCCAGAAGGTGGGCTGCGGGGCCCAAGCGTAAACCCTGAGTCAAGGAACACGCGCACCACGCCGCCACGGGGGACGAGAGGCCGGGCGCCCACCTAGCCGGACACCCTGCA
>NW_021703774.1:30466278-30471859 GCF_005190385.1 Monodon monoceros | reverse complement strand
TTGGGACATCAGCTCTTCCCTGTGTCTCCTGCCCAGAGTCCTGCCCTGACTTGCCTGCCTCACGGTCACATGAGTCAACTTCTTAAAACAAAACTGTATATGTAAAAATATTGAATATATACAAGCCTATTAATTTGTATATGTGTGTATACATATTATATGTATACACATGTGTTTATATGTGCGTGCGTTTGTAGTATATGTGTAAGTACTATATACAGTATACATACAAGCCTATATATTTGTGTGTATATATTGTATACATGTATGTATGTGTATATATATAGTATACATATAAACGTGAACATGCTGTATATATACACACACCCATATATTGATATATGGGTGTGTATATATACAGTATATGTACAGTGTATATATGTATGTATACAGTGTATATTTATATATAGGTGTGTATATATGTTGTATACCTGTATGTGTATATGTTGTATAGGTATTATATGTATATATGTATATATACACACTTGCGTATGTATTTATATGTGTATGTACATATTTACATATAGGTGTGTATGTGTGTATACATTGTATATATGTATGTGTATATATTATACATATGATATGTGTATGTATATATACGACGAATTTATATATACAGTATATATATTTTTATGCTACATGCTTTTATATGTAGGTGTATATGTGTGTCTATATGTATGTATGTGTATGTATTGCATATATTATATGTGTATGTATGTATACTGTATATATACACACCTAAATATCTGTGTATGTGTGTATATATGTATGATATAGACGTACCTAGGTGTGTATATTTCATATGTTATACATATGTGTACATACTGTATATATACAAACTATGCATTTCATATGTGTGTATGTATAGTGTATATGTATGTGTCTATTGTATATATTATGTGTATATGTGTGTATACATACTGTATATATACAAACTATGCATTTTATATATATGTGTGTATATGTGTGTGTTGTATATACTATATGTGTATATGTCTGTATGCATACTGCATATATACACAGCTGTATATTTTTGTATGCGTGTACGTGTGTGTGTATATACACACACACCCTATGGATTCTGTTTGTCTGGAGAACCCTCACTGATACGGACACTTATGACAATTGAGCACCTGCTCTTTGCCAGCCAGGGAGCCAAACGCTTGTCCTTTCTGTGTCTCCCTTAAGTGTCAGAAGTCCCGGGAGGGAAGATGACGCCGCTCCTACCAGTTGAGATGCCTCAGGGTCAGAGAGGTGCACAGGGCGGGGGGGCTGGAGCCTGGTGGAGCCCAGGTGGAGTTCTAGCAGCAGTACAGCCTAGCAGTCCCACTTCCCCGGGTGCCTCTCACAAAGACGCCGAGGGAAAGACGGGGTCTGAAGGAGGGGATGAGGAAGCTTCCGTGGGTCTGCAAGCCCAGACCAAGGCTGACTCGTCAAGGGTGTTAGACGTCAGGACTGTGGTTACCCTGGGGATGGGGTTACACAGAGCCATTCCCATTCTGAAAAAGTATCCATTCTGCTCTTGTTTGTATGTTTACCCCCCTCCCCCAAATCTTTTAAAAACAAATTCTCTTGGTTGCTGGGAGCACACACGGGGAAGTTGTGCGTGAGGGGGTGTGATCCAGGGGACAGGGAGGATAAGCCCCCCACTCGTAGGGTCAGGAGCGGCTCAGCTTTGTGAGCTAAGGATGGCCCGCGAGGTCCCAGAGAGAAGGGTCCCTGCTCCGTCCCTGCTCCGTGCACCCCATTCCCAGCCTGAGAAGTCCACAGCCCCCCCCCCACACACACACACCAGGGAGGAGAGCCAGTCACCCTGGCTCCCAGGCTCCGGCTCCAAGGCTCCCGGCACTAGGAGCTATTTTCAGCTTTCATGCCTTAGGACACGGCCAGAGCTATTGTCTCCGGAAACTCTCTGTCTCTCGCCCGCCCGCCATCCCTCCCTCCCTCCTCCGCCTCTTCCCCTCCCGCTCCAGCTGTCCTGCCCTCCACCCTGCATTTCTACACAGGATGGCTCACAGACAGCTGCTCTCCGTGCCCACCCGCCACCATTCGATGGATGTCAAAGCAAGCCCTGGGGACTTCCCTGGAGGTCCAGCGATTAAGACTCCAAGCTTCCACTGCAAGGGGTGCGGGTTCGATCCCTGGTCAGAGAAATAAGATCCCACATGCCGCCCGGCACGGCCAAAGAAATAAATGAACAAAAAATAAAGTTATAGTGATGAAACAGCCCTAGTGGTGCAAGGATGGGACGTATAGCTCTATGGTAGAGAATAAAGGTCCAGAAACAGATAGATGAGAACTTGATATGACAGAAAGTGGGGAAATTAAGGAGTTTTCAATAAATGGCATTAGGACAATTGCATATCCATATGGGAAAAAGTAAATTAGAAAAAAAGAAAAAAAGCAAGCCCTGGTCAGGTGTGACCTTGGGCCCAGGGCCATTGGCACACGTTGTTGTGTGGGATGTTCTTCCTTAGACTCCTCCCTCCCTCCTGTGTCACTGTCACTTCCTCCAGAACCTTCCTGGACTCCCCTACACAAGCCCGGGGTGTGCCCTCACCCGTCCTGGATCACCGGAATTCCAATCCTGGCCCACCCTTCCCTGCCAGGTAAAGAACTCCCTGGTCAATAAGACCGTAGAGGTCCTTTGCCATTGCTATTGCAGTTGGAATTGTTACTGTGTTTACACAGGGTGACCAACACCCGCCCCCAGTTTGCCCAGGACCGCTCAGGTTTGAGCGCTGGAACTGTGGGGAAACCCTCATTTCTGGGGGAACCCAGAAGGCTGGTCAGCCTATTTAGGATGGATCTTTCACTTGATATCCCAACCCCCGAGAGCCAGAAAGGGAATCTCCCCCCTCCTTCCATGGTAACCTTCATTCACTCATCCACTCATCCCTTTATTCAACTCCTTTATTCAGCAAGTATTTGTGAAGCATCTACTACATAGGAGACACTCTTCTAGGTGCTGGGGACAGTAAACTGAGAAGGTGTGATTTGTTACATGGGGATGATGTCTCGGAGACCACTGCAGGGCAGGGGAGGTGGGAGAGGGAAGGGGCAGTTGCAAATGCAGGCTCTGACGGGATTGGGGCAGACCTTGCCCTAAGCCAGGCTGGTTGCTTCAACACAGCTGTCCTCACCCAGGGCCATCCTGCTCCCGCCTCACCCAGTTCTTCAGTGATGCCTGGGGAAAATCTGTGGTTGTCACAACTAGGGGGGAGGGGCCCCTGGAATCAAATGGGTGGGGACAGGGATGCTGCTGAACCCCACACAGTTCCCAGGAGGGGCCCCCAGCAGAGGGTGACCCGCCCCAAATAACCCCAGTGCCGTGGGGGAGACCCTGCACTAATATTATTCAGACCCGCTGGTGCCCATAGATTCCTGCACAGGCAGGGACTCTAACCGGGTCACCTCTGTATCCCGAGGTGACTTAGAGTGGGGCAGTGAGGAGGGCTGAGTATCAGGGATGAAATGACAAATCTCTGTGCCCACTCTCCCCGCCGCACCCCAGGGTCGATGGCCTCTATCTCCTCCCTGTGCAGGTAGCTTTTCCCTGAGCCATTTCTTCTTGTCAAAGTCCCTGTCGAAGGTTGGGTTCCCCGAAGATGACGTTGAGAGCAAGGATTGGAGTGCAGGTGGTTGATGTGAGACGTGCAGAGAACAGATACAGCTGCCATAGGGTCCCACAATTCCACTCCTGGGCATAGATCCGGAGAAAACTCTAATTCAAAAATATACATACACCCCTGGGATTTCCCTGGTGGTCTAGTGGTTAAGACTCTGTGCTTCCAGTGCAAGCAGCATGGGTTCCATCTCTGGCCAGGGAACTAAGATCCCACATGCTGTGTGACAAAAAAATAAAGAAAGAGAGAAAGAAAGAAAGAAAGAAAATATACATGCACCCCAATGTTCATTGCATCACTATTTATAATAGGCAAGATGTGGAAGCTGCCTAAATGTCCACTGATGGATGAATGGATAAAGAAGATGTGGTACATATATACAATGGAATATATTCAGCCATAAAAAGAATGAAATAATGCTATTTGCAGCAACGTCGTGGATGGACCTAGAGATTATCATACTAAGTGAAGTAAGTCAGAAGAGAAAGACACATATATGATCTCTCTTATATGTGAAATCTAAAATACGACACAAATGAACTTGTCTACGAAACAAAAACAGACTCACAGACATAGAGGACAGACTTGTGGTTGCCAAGGGGGAGAAAGAGTGAGGGAGGGTTGGATTGGGAGTTTGGGGTTAGCAGACGCAAACTATTAAATATAGGATGGATAAACTACAAGGTCCTACTGTCTAGCACAGGGAACTATATTCAATATCCTGTGATAAGCCATAATGGAAAAGAAAAAGTTTTATTTATAGGTTCCATCCCTAATTGAGCTGGCCCATCCCCTCCCATGGTTCTAAGTGCAGCCCGAGGCTGCAGACTTCCCACCGTGGTCTTCAGCTCCAGAGCAAGCCACCTGCAAACCAGCCGCATCTTCCCAGGGGCTGGCAACTCTCCTTTGCTACTGATTCCAAGACACATCCAGATAGCACAGATGTGACCATGAAAACAAACTCAGGCATGTTCAAATCAGGGAAATAACATTCTTATCTCTGTTTAGTAGTCGCTTAATTTTAGAATAGCTTAGAGTTACAAAAATGTTGCAAAGATCTGTACAGAGTGTACAGAGTGCCGTGGATCCCCGACCCAGTACCCCTATTTCCAACACGTTAGTACGACATGCTTATCCAACTAAGGAACCGAGATGGATACGTTATTATTAACTAAAGTCCACACTTTATTAGAATTTCCCTAGCTTTCCCCTAACATCCTTTTTCTGTCCCAGTCTCCTCTGGGCTGTGACATTTCTCAGACGTCCCTGGGTTTTGATACCTTGAAAGTTTTGAGGAGGACTGGTCAGGTATTTTGTCCCTCAATTTGTTTGTCTGTTGGTTTTCTGATGTTTTTCTTATGGTTGGTCTGGAGTTATGGGGTTTGGGGCGGAGATCCAGACAGAGATAAAAGTGCCATTCTCCTCAGGTCACATCATCAAGGATACACACCATCAAGGATACACACATCAAGGATACACACCATCAACAGGACTTGTAGGACTTGTGACAATTTTACCCTTGATTACCTGGCCAGTATCGTCTTTTTTTTTTTTTTTTGCTGCGTTGGGTCTTCGTTGCTGCACACGGGCTTTCTCTAGTTGCGGCGAGCAGGGGCTCCTCTTTGTTGCGGGCACGTGCTTCTCATTACAGTGGCTTCTTTTGTTTTGGAGCACGGGCTCTAGACGTGCGGGCTTCTGTAGTTGTGGCATGGGGGCTCAGTAGTTGTGGCTCTCAGGATCTAGAGCGCAGGCTCAACAGTTGTGGCCCACGGGCTTAGTTGATCTGCGGCACATGGGATCTTCCCGGACCAGGGCTCGAACCCGTGTCCCCTGCATTGGCAGGTGGATCCTTTTTTCTTTGTTCCTTTTGGAACCAAAACTTTAATCCCAAGGATTCTCACAAAACGTATTACAAATGACAGCATGAAAAAAAAAATTGCACAGTAACTCAAAGT
>NW_021703774.1:30461135-30466178 GCF_005190385.1 Monodon monoceros | reverse complement strand
ATTACAAATGACAGCATGAAAAAAAAAATTGCACAGTAACTCAAAGTTCAGCTCTACAATATACTCTTAATCTGGCAGGACATTGGTATCTTGATAATCTCAACTTCCAAAAAACATTACAAAGAGCTATGTATTCATGTACAGCAATCACAGAGGGGACTTATGACCTAACTCAAAGGTAAACTAACTTCCTTGAAACTTCTTAGATTCTAAACTCACTGGACAACCTCTTGTCCAGTGTGAAGACTAGTGGAATTCTTAAACCTCTAATCTAGGGTAAGGGTGCGGCTTTCATTTCTACCTGCTGGCTTGTGTTCACAGCACCTTTTAAAGACTGCTTGCTTAACTACAGCTGCATACCATATCCCAGCTACAGAAGGTCTTTTCAATGTTTGCCAGTGTTGTTTCCATAATAATAAACATCATACTTTAGGTGGGCAGGAGTTAGAGTTTTATTATCAGTCTAGGCAAGACCAAAAATTCAAAGCAAATTCAATTTTGCTTAAGGGAACATTGTAAGGTAACAATTCTTCATATTACATGCCTCATATGACCCATTTCAAACCATAGAGAATGACACCTTTATGTGTCACTGTCCCAAGAGACAAACAAATGTGAACAGCTAAAACATTTAAAAAGTGCATCAAGCTTCAGAAGTCTCAAACAAAACTTGAATTTCCCGTACATACTCCTGTCAAATGAAGCTATTTCCTGTGCACCACTCCTCTTGCAAAGTGGTCTTCTTTTTCCTTTCATTTGACCTGGATCGGCTAGGAGACATAGAGAAAGATCGATCGGGATGGCTTGTGATTTCTCTCCTGGGACAGTGATCTCTCTCTTCTCCTATATCTAGAAAGGGACCTGCTCCAGCTGAGGGAGAAGCTTCTCCATCTTGGAGATCTGTGACAAGGACTCCTCCAACGATAATCATCTCGAGGGCGACGAGCCCAAGAAGGAGGCGGCCACGATTTCGACTTCTCCCTTCCCCATTCGACAGGTCCACTCTTACTCGGCAGCCACAGAGTGTTCTCCCGTCTACTTCTCAGACAGCATCCGCTGCATCTCGGGGATCTTCATTTTCAACAAGAGTGAAGCCGGGAGGGTTTTTAGCAACCCACACACTTCGGAGCGGTCCATAATATCCTAAAGCTCGTTCGAATTCAGTCTTGTTACCACTGTTTCCAAGACTCCTTACATAAACGTTCCAGTCCAACGGACAGGAATCCCGATGCAAGACCCTCCTGGCTCCTGGCTTTCATGGGCCACAGGGTGATCCCGGGCCTCTAGAATCTGGCAGCTGAATCGGCTCGCACAATCTGGCCTGTGGGGATGCTTTTCCCCCTATGTGTCCAGCCCGGGGCCATGCTGTCTAGGCCCGACCTCCAGGGTGACAGGGTGAACCCCAGGTCCCTGGAGCAAACACTCAGAGCCCTGGTGACCAGACTCAGGGGGCTGGGGCGGCAGCTGGACATGTGTGGCCACCCTGGTGGTGTTTGGCCCCATCTGCAGTTCCGGTTCCAGCTGAGAAAGAGCCTCGCTGTGTTATTTTCTCCTGGTTGTGTAAGGATCCCCGGTGTCATTTGACAGAAATGTAGATGGTGTGTTCTTTCTCTCTTTTCTCCCTGCTTCCTCTCGTCCCTCTCTCCCTCCCTCTCTCTCCCTCTCCCTCTTTCCCTCTCTCTCTCCCTCTTCCCTCTCCCTCTTTCCTCTGCCTCTCCCTCTTTCCCTCTCTCCTCCTCCCTCTCCCCCTCCCTCTCCCTCCTCCCTCTCCCCCCTCCCTCTCTGCAGAGGGAATGAGGTGTAGGGAGGAGGGAGAGAGAGCAGGAGAGGGAGAGATAGAGGGAGGAAGCGAAAGACGTCTCTCCCTCCTTCCCTCTATCCCTCTCTCTCTCTCCCCCCTCCCTCTCCTGCTCTCTCTCCCTCTCCCTCCACCTCCTTCCCTCTCGAGAGAGGGAAGGAGGTGGAGGGAGAGGGAGAGCGGAACAGGGAAACAGGGACAGAGAGAGAGGGAGGGAGAGAGGCAGAGGGAGAGATGGAGGGAGAGGGAGAGCGAGAGGCAGCGAGGTAGAGGGAGGGAGGGAGAGAGGTAGAAGTGCTGAGGAGGGGGGTTCCCTATCCCTCCCACTCCCATCCTCTCCCCACTGCTTTCTCTTTTTTCTGCTTCAACAAACTCCAGGTGCCTTTTAGATCAGCCCTGAAGTCAACGTTGATGCTTGGACAGCCTGACCTCCCCGCTGACTTCCAGCCCAGGACCACCACTGGGAGATGAAGTCTGCAGGGCCCTCGGCGGTGGGCTGCACAGGCACCTCCTCTGATGCCCAATCTCTCCTTGTTTATGAGGCAGCCGCCAACTCCCTTCCCTGACTCCCCAAGATTTGGGGCCTTTTTAATATGTGTCGATAATGCCATGAGCTACTATTTAACTTTTCCACGAGGACCCATCTCCCAAAATGCAGTGGTTTTCAGCCCTGGCTGCACTAGAGAACCCCCAGGGAAGGGTGAGATGTCTCTCCCTCCCTCTCTCTCCCTCTCCCTCTGTACTTCTGTCTACCTCTCTCCCTTGCCCTCTCCCTCTGGGGTGATGCCCAATGAGCTCAGAATCGAAGATGGCCCCCCATCCCCTCTCTGTGGCTTGCATGGGGGATGCACCTTCTCACTGTGGCCCGGGCATGGCCTTGACATTCAGACATCGGGTCCTGCATGGACACTTGTGTTTGTTCCATAGCGCATGTGGCTGCAGTCTGTGCTTCTGTAGATGGGGGCTGTGCGTAAGCCCTTCATCTTCCCCGCAGACACCACTGGTGCTCGCTCGGCCTCATGGGTGATGCGGGGGGCATGGGGGACAGTCCCGTGTCCCCACCTTCTTGGGCTACAGACAGGCCACGCTGGTTCTGTGGTGACTTGGGGAGAACCCCACCGCAGACCGGAGAGGTGGCCCCCGAGAAGGTGGCGTACGCCTGGGGCCGGGCCTCATCAGTGAGCCACGGGCCACCTGCAGCAACAGGTGTCTCACCGTCCAGGGGCTGGGTGTTCGGGCGCCGTGGGGATGAGCTACTGTCTGCACGGCAGCCGTGTTTGTCTTGTTGAGCCTGGGGAGGCCCCCTGGTGGCTCCTGGAGAGCCTGGCCGCATTTCTTCCTGCCCTTGTCCTTAGAGCCCATCACGGTTCATGCCATTTCTGGTTCCAAAAGGACCTGTGTTAATAAAGACCACGTGTTAGGACAGCACCAAAGTGTCTAGAAATCCGGACCAGGAGGAGGAGGGAGGGGGATTGGCTGTGCCCGCCAGTGGCCTGAGAGCCCTGACCCCCTGCAGAGACCTGTCCCCGGGCCCGTGGGGAGGGCGTGGCCCACAGTCCCCAGCACCTTCCGTCTCTGGGTTCCAGGAGAACTGCGTGATCCTCAGGGAGCTGGTGAGGCTGCAGGCCCAGAAGTCCCGCCTGCTGGGGTTCTGCACGCGTGCCGACTCCGTGCTGGAGATGAACTTGGACAAGACCAGGCAGGTGGTGGCCACTGTCCTAGGTAACCCCGCCTCCCCCTGAGTTCCAGTGGGGATGGGGTCAGGCGGACCTTGACTGGGCATGGTGCTGCCTGAGACCCCACTGTGTCAGCCCTTGGGGGTCAGCTTCCTGGACCCTTCATTCTGCCTTGAGGGGCATGGGAACGGGGGCAGCTGGGGGGCCGCCCCAGGGACGTAGCCAAGCCTCTCCCTTCCACCCGCAGGTGAGCTGGCCCAGAAGCTGAAGCCCCTTGGGGAGCAGGAGCGGCCGTGATCCTGGAGCTAAAGAAGGCTGAGTGCCAGAGGTGGGGCCTGCACTTTGACGGCCCCATCAATGCCTTGGTCCTGCGCTACTACATGAACCAGGGGGAGGAGACGCGCTACCACACGCTACCATGCAGGTGGTCACGTGTGGGCTGCTGTGCATCTCCCAGGAGCTGCTGGGGCTGACCTTCGACCTGGAGGAGGGCACCAACATGTGTCACGAAGACATGAGGCTCTACATGGTCCGGGATGCGGCCTCGAGCAAGGTCGTCCATCGGCAAGTTCTACCTGGACCTCTATCCTCAGTGCATGCGTGGGGGAACCTGTTGGCCGTGGGCTGGGGCTCCTCTGTGGAAGCGGGGTCTCACCTGCGTCCCTCCCCAGGGAGGGTAAGTCCGGGCACGCGGCCTGCTTCGGCCTGTAGTCGGGCTGCCTGCAGCACGATGGGAGCTGTCAGATCGCCATCGCAGCCTGGTGGCCAACTTCACCAAGGCTACGCACAACCTGCCCTCCCTGCTGCAGCATGATGAGCGGGAGACCAACTTCCACGACGTCGGGCACGCGATGCACCACCTCCGCTCCCAGGCGCAGGGCTGCAGGCAGGGGGCGGGGAGGTCCCAGGTGCACGTGGTCCTCAGGCAGGCCCTCGCCATGGGATTTTTTCCCTGACATCACCGTGCACATGGCGACGCCCTCGGTGTCAGTTTCCATCATCAAACCCCAGGCACTGGGCGCGAAAACAAAGGATATGGATGTCCTCGAGGCTCTAAAGGCTAGAAGACACAGATCAAGGAGTCAGGGTTGGTTCCCTGCATGTTAAATACATGTACGCAAGAGTTGCCTTTAAAAAACACAAAAGAAAAGAAAAGAACGTGACCTGCAAGTCTGCTGACAGCTGATTATGAGAACCAGAGGGAAGGCTCTGGCGCTGGGGGCGCAGTGCCCTGGGAGGCTCTGGGGCTGCTGCCAGTCTCCGTGGAGGCTCAGCAAGTCGCAGTGACTTCAGCACGTGGGGGGCGCCAGCTGACCGTCTGGGCCCAGGACCCACTGCACGTTCAGTCTTCCTGCGGTCAGCCCTTCGTCCTGAGAGTGATGGTCTCACAGGCTGCACCGGGGAGCGCGGGACACTTTACTAAGCTGTGCAGCCATCATTACTGCCATGTCCTGGACCATGGCAATCTCCCCAAATATGTCCCTCACAACCTTAGCTATCATTCTGACCCTTTGCCTCACGCTGACAACCAGGAACCCACTCTCTGACTCTGTGGATCTACCTGCTCTG
>NW_021703774.1:30451902-30461035 GCF_005190385.1 Monodon monoceros | reverse complement strand
CCCCCCATCCCCTCTCTGTGGCTTGCATGGGGGATGCACCTTCTCACTGTGGCCCGGGCATGGCCTTGACATTCAGACATCGGGTCCTGCATGGACACTTGTGTTTGTTCCATAGCGCATGTGGCTGCAGTCTGTGCTTCTGTAGATGGGGGCTGTGCGTGAGCCCTTCCTCTTCCCCGCAGACACCACTGGTGCTCGCTCGGCCTCGCGGGTGATGCGGGGGGCACGGGGGACAGTCTTGTGTCCCCACCTTCTTGGGCTGCAGACAGGCCACGCTGGTGCTGTGGTGACTGGGGGCTCCCAGGAGAACCCCACTGCAGACCGGAGAGGTGGCCCCCGAGAAGGTGGCGTACACCTGGGGCCGGGCCTCATCAGTGAGCCACGGGCTACCTGCGGCAACAGTGTCTCACCGTCCAGGGGCTGGGTGTTCGGGCGCCGTGGGGATGAGCTGCTGTCTGCACGGCAGCCGTGTTTGCCTTGTTGAGCCGGGGGAGGCCCCTTGGTGGCTCCTGGAGAGCCTGGCCTCATTTCTTCCTGCCCTTGGCATCAGAGCCCATCACGTTCATGCCGTTTCTGCTTGCAAAAGGACCTGTGTTAACAAAGACCACGTGTTAGGACAGCACAAAAGTGTCTAGAAATCTGGGCCAGGAGGAGAAGGGAGGGGGATTGGCTGCGCCCGCCAGTGGCCTGGGAGCCCTGCCCACCTGCAGAGACCTGGCCCGGGGCCCGCGGGGAGGGCGTGGCCCATGGTCCCCAGCGCCTTCCGTCTCTGGGTTCCAGGAGAACTGCGTGATCCTCAGAGAGCTGGTGAGGCTGCAGGCCCTGAAATCCCGCCTGCTAGGGTTCCGCACACATGCTGACTCCACGCTGGAGATGAACATGGATAAGACCAGCCAGGTGGTGGCCGCTGTCCTAGGTAACACCGCCTCCCCGAGTCCCAGTGGGGATGGGGGTCAGGCAGACCTCGACCGGACGTGGTGCTGCCTGAGACCCCACTGTGTCAGCCCTTGGGGGTCGCCTTCCCGGACCCTTCATTCTGCCTCGAGGGGCGTGGGGTCGGGGGTGGCTGGGGGGCTGCCCCAGGGACGTAGCCAGGCCTCTCCCCTCTGCCCGCAGGTGAGCTGGCCCAGAAGCTGAAGCCCCTCGGGGAGCAGGAGCAGCCGTGATCCTGGAGCTAAAGAAGGCCGAGTGCCAGAGGCGCGGCCTGCACTTTGACGGCCCCATCAACGCCTGGGACTTGCTCTACTACATGAACCAGGGGGAGGAGACGCGCTACCACGTGGACCAGTACCTGCTCAATGAGTCCTTCCCCATGCAGGCAGTCACACGCGGGCTGCTCGGCATCTCCCAGGAGCTGTTGGGGCTGACCTTCGACCTGGAGGAGGGCACCAACATGTGTCATGAAGATGTGAGGCTCTAAACTGTTTGGGACGCGGCCTCGGGCAAGGTCATCCATCAGCAAGTTCTACCTGACCTCTATGCTCGGTGCGTGCGTGGGGGAACCTGTCAGCCATGGGGCAGGGCTCCTCTGTGGAAGCGGGGCCCCACCCACCTCCCTCCACAGGGAGGGGAAGTCCGGGCACGCGGCCTGCTTCGGCCTGCAGCCGGGCTGCCTACAGCATGATGGGAGCTGCCAGATTGCCATCACGGCCATGGTGGCCAACTTCACCAAGCCTACGCCCAACCTGCCCTCCCTGCTGCAGCATGATGAGCGGGAGACCAACTTCCACGACGTCGGGCACGTGATGCACCAGCTCCGCTCCCAGGCGCAGGGCTGCAGGCAGGGGGCGGGGAGGGCCCGGGCATGCGTGGTCCTCAGGCAGGCCCTCGCCATGGGATTCTTTCACTGACATCACCCCGCACGTGGTGACGGCCTCGGTGTCAGCTTCCATCATCAAACCCCAGGCACAGGGCGCGTCAATAACGGAAATGGATGTCCTCGAGGCTCTAGAGGCTGGAAAACCCAGATCAAGGAGTCAGGGCTGGTTCCCTGCATGTTAAATACATGTACTCAAGAGTTGCCTTTAAAAAAGACAAAAGAAAAGAAAGGAACGTTGCCTGCACGTCTGCTGACAGCCAGTGATGAGAACCAGAGGGAAGGCTCTGGGGCCGGAAGCACAGTGCCCTGTGAGCTCTGGGGCTGCTGCCAGTCTCCGTGGAGGCTCAGTAAGTCCCAGTGACTTCCCCACCTGGGGGGCACCAGCTGAGCGTCTGGGCCCAGGACCCACTGCTCGTTCAGTCTTCCTGTGGTCAGCCCTTCATCCTGAGAGCGATGCTCTCACAGGCTGCACCGGGGCACATGGAGACAGTTTACTGAGCTGTACAGACGTCACTACTGCTTTGGACCATTTCCATCACCCCGAAAATGTCCCTCACGCCCTTAGCTATCACTCCATCCCCTCGCCAGCCCCTGACAACCAGGAACCCACTTGCTGACTCTGTGGATCTACCTGCTCTGGACGTTTCTCCTCAGTGGGGTCACACCCTGTGTGTCCTTCTGTGTCTGACTTCTCTCGCTGAGCATCGTGTTCTCAGGGTGTATCGACGTGGCAGCGAGCGTCAGGGCTTCACCGCATTGTGTGGCTGAGGGATGTAAAGAAGACAAGAGAAGAGAAAAGAACGTTGCATGCAAGTCTGGTGACAGCCGGTGATGAGAACCAGAGGGAAGGCTCTGGGGCCAGGGGCGCCGTGCCCTGTGAGGCCCTGGTGCTGCTGCCAGTCTTGTTGGGGCACGGGCAGCACCGTCCCTCAGGAGCTGCTGGACAAGTTCATCAAGTCCCGGGAGGCCAACCCAGATGCGGCCGGACCGAGGGAAGGGAAGGGGGCTTCCGGTCTGCCCGGCTGGAAAGCACGGCCTGGACACGGTGCCAGCCCCCCCCGTCTCCTTCCTCCCGCCCCCCAGGCCTCTTCAACCTGTGCCAGATCGTCCTGGCCAAGGTGGTTCAGGCCCTGCACACGCAGACGGCCGCGGACCCGGCTCAGGAGAATGCCCGCCTCTGCCAGGAGATCCTGGGGTTCCCAGCCATGCCAGGTAGCCAAGCGCGCGCCGGGCCCACCTTACCGGTCGGTTGGCTGCTACTGCCCAGGTCAAGAGGATCGTCTGGTGGTGTGTGAATGGGGACCGACTGACGGGCTCCAGCCGAGGCCCGCTGACCTCTGGCCTCTTCCTGCCACAGTTCCTTGGCTGGTCCCTCCAGCTGTGGCCCGCAGAGTCGGAGGGTGGGGTGGGAGGCTCTGCACATGCTTTCTAGAGAGCCTGGAAGAGGCAGGAGAGGGCTTCATACTCCAGACAGAAGGCATCGACGAGGTCTGCCCATGCGTGTCGGTGTGGACACGCGGTTCACTCCCTCGTGAGGGCTTTAACCAGTGATCTCCCTGTGGTGGAGGGCGAGCCCTGACTCATCTCTTGCAGCCTCGGCAGCTGACCTTGTAAAAGGCTTAGGAGTGAACCCTCGTGAGCTTCAGCAGAAAGTCGGCAAAGATTTATTTGTGTCCCTCCACTGAACTGCCAGCAAGGTCCCCGTTTTCTACAAGTGTTGGGCCAATACTCTCTCTAGTGGCAGGGGACTCAGACAAGGCTGCTTTGAGGCCCCCACCCCCGCTCTGGGGCAGGGGCACTGAGCGGCCAGGGGGCCAGGCAGGAGCCCCTCCACGTGTGTCCCAGGGACCCACCTGCCTGCGACCTTCAGCCGCCCGGCAGGAAGCTACGCGCCCACTCCTATGGCTACCTGTGCAGCGAGGTGTACTCCGCGGACACGTTCCACACACACTTCAAGTAGGAGGGCGGCCTGAGTGGCAAGGTGAGAGGCCGGCCTGCCGCGCAGACCAAGGAGGCGCTCTTTGGCCTGGGCCTAGATGCTCGTGCCGCTCCCCTGGGCCTGCCGGGCTCTGAGGGCCCTGCCCTGGACCCCCTGCTCCCCTGCCCTTTGTTCAGTCACAGCAGAGGTGGCCACACCACACCCTCTGTGACATCCGTGTTCCAAGCTCCTGCAGGCCCGCCCCCTCTCCGCAGGTTGCCATGGACTACAGAAGCTGCATCCTGAGGCCAGGGGGTTCCGAGGATGCCAAGGGCAGACGTGATGGCCTTAAATGAGTCGCAGAGGCCTTAAGTGGGCTTGTGTGGTTGGGCTCACCTCTTATGTTTCAGTGAACTTTGTGAGAAGACAGGGCCTGGGAGCTGCAGCCTCACAGTTGGGCTCCACAGTAAGATGTGTGGGACACACCTCAAACTGACCCAAAACATGGAGCAATACCAGCCATCTAGAGGTCTAAAAGAGAGCCACTGCAGCTAGCCCATAGGTCCAAGAAAAATAAATTCATATTTATGTAACTGAGTTTTGGGGAGATTTGTTCCAAAACATTATCACAGCAAGAGCTGACTAATACAACATCCTCCAAATCACTGCTATGTACATGGCTGCCACCATGCCTACGTGTAAGGCAATTGTGTCCTCAAACTTTGAGAATTCTTGAATTCTTGGTGCCTCTCCAACACAATGTACATGGCTAAAGTTTCCCCAAATACCTTCACTAATGTACCACAAAGATCTCCCTAAACTTTTATTAAATGTAATGCAAAGTTCTTTCTATTCATTTTCTGTTTCTATGTAGTTAAAATGCTTTTTATCAACCTAAAAGGATGGAAAATTGGAACAAAACATCTTTGTGGATAGCTGCTTTTCACAAAGGAAAATTACTAACAAACCAGGCATTTCACTGAGTGTAGAGCACTAGTGCCCCTAGTGCCTCTAAATGCCAAGTGAACAAAGGCACTTAATAAATATTGAATCCTGCTCTCTCCACTTGAGAGGGGAGAGCAAGCTATTCTCAAGTAGTGGAGGGATTCTCTTAGCAGCTATTTGCAACATTCTGTGAACCTGGACACTGTGTAGCTACAAAGAAACATTTTGTCTAAGGAAACTAACTAGAGAAACTTGAAAGTGGAAAAAGAGAGAAGGAATGAGAAAATACCCTTCTCATGGTGACTCATTCACTTATTCGTTCATTTACCAAATATTCACTATGTGTATAGTTCTGTGCTGAAAACTGCACAGAACACGGAGATGTACCCCCATTCTCAGGGAGATTAGACACCAGAGAGGGAGATGAGACGTAGATGCCTTATGGCAGTTCCACATATGTCTTGTTAAACTGTTTACAAGTTCAGGGGAGAGAAGGGATCCAGAAATTGCTTGGATTCTCAGTGAAGTCTTCCCAGAGAAGGAGGTGTACGATAGATTGAATAGAAAAAAACAATTAATGTCATAGGTAGATATGAAAGGAAGCAAAGATGCAGAGATAATTAGACCCAGTTCTTTTTTAAAAAGTCTAGAAAGTGAAATTAAAGCCAAATTATGGAGGGTCTTGAATGTCAATCTTAAGAGTTTGGCTGTATTGGGTTGACAATGGGTGCCACGGACGGATTGGAAGAGCACAATGGCATAACCCAAGAGCCTTGGGAGGTGTAGGAGAGGTTGCAGGGAGGAAGATAGAAAGACATGCGATTCTCCGAAGCAGTCATCGTAATCCAGGTGTAAAATAATAAATGGTAGAACCGGAGTAATGGCAACACAGACAGAAGGGAGGAGTATGAGAGATGCTGAAAGAAAACCTGTCAGGGCTTCACCATTGATTGGATACATTCATTTCTCCAGTTAACAAAGGTTGTCAGTAAGTGTGCTAGTCGCTGGGAATCAAGAGTAAGCAAAACACTCATAATCTCTTCCTCACGGACCATATGGTAAACACCTATCTAAAACTGGATGTGAAATGTGATGAAGGCTATACACGAGAGGTACGTGCTGTTATGTGAGCTACGGTAGGGGGATGTGATGAGTTGAGTAGGTAGGGGATGCTTTCTTGACAAAGTGACACATGAGAAGAGATGAGAAGGATGAGGAGGCATCAATCAGTTGCAAACTAAACAGAAGGACATTTCATGCAGAGGGGCAGCATGGGCAATGTGCCGTTGTAAGTATGCAGGCCTGAAAGGAGGCCACTGTGGGCTGGATGACTGAGAATGAAAGGAAGCAGGGACACGACGCGGCTGCAGAGATCATGCTCCATCCCGCCCAGGGGATGCCCTGCCCTGCAGACTAGCACACCCAGAGTGCCAGTGCACAGCCAGAAGAGAAGCCTGCTCTAGAATGCAAGTCAACACTGCTTCTTTCACCAAGAAAGTCTTGCCTGTTAAAGTAAACAGCATATCTCGTGCACATACGATTTACATGCTGAAAAAAGCTCCTTATCTTACAGAATGGCAACAGTCCTCCACCGGCAGCCAGCCTGTGACTCCACATTTTAGACCACTGTGAGGAGGTCTGTCTTTATCCTAAGAGCAATGGACAGTCACAGAAGGGTTTGAAGAGGAGAGGGTGGGGGCTGCATCATGGAACATGGATTGGAAGGCAGCCAGAGTCAGCAGAAAGAAGATGAGGAAGTTTGTGTCTGAAACACTTATCTTCTTGATGAAATAAGAGGTATCCTCTTCAGGTGAGAGAGCAAGGACACACAACAGAGTCTAGTGGGACATGAAAAGAGTGGAGAAAGAGTCATTGTTAACGGCCATAAGTAAGGGAGTAGAAAAAAGAAATGGGGACCGCATGTCAGTTAAAATAAGACAGCCTGTGTTGTTGACATAGCTCTGTGACTGGATCTAACAAAACACATTTCTCTGAAAGCAGGTCCAGAGAAGATGAATGTTAGAGATGATCAGAATGCATCTGCAGTGAGGTTCCATGGGAAGGTAAAATGGCTTGGCAGTCTGGGTATAATGTTGTCATGATGGACCAGCAGTCAACTACAGGGAATCAGAGGTAAAATGATAAACTGTATTCTAGTCAAACTTACACTCACCAGAGCCCAGAAGGAGGAGAGCCCGTGTCTTGTACTGCCCGGTAGTCATGTCCCTCCCAGCTCAGGTATTGGCAGGGAAGCCCAGGCATCTTGTCTTGGGCCAGGCACGCACCTGGCTTGTCAGAGGGTCCCAGAGGTGCTGTGGGGAGGCAGCTTTTGCTCACCATGTTCAGGGAAGCTAGAACACACCGGATGCTGAAAGGAGAACCAAAGCCACTATTAAGACATAATTCAACTGTCTCCCACTCCAGCAAGGGGTCCTGTTAGCACCGTATCAGTGCAACTGGCGTCACCCCAACCCAGGACCAAGCCAAACGAACACCTCTCCAGGGGCCTCGAGACCCCACAACCTGTGCCACGCACACGGGAGCATCACTCAGCTACGCAAAGGGGTGAAGCACTGACACTCACAACAACGTGGACGGACCCTGAGAACACGATGCTCAGTGAGAGAAGCCAGACACAGAAGGACACACACTGTGTGATTCCATTGATGGGAAATGTCCAGAACAGGCAGATCCACAGACAGAGAGTGTCAGGGGCTGGGGCAGGGGACTGCCGGCCCTTTGCGCTGGTGGAATGTTCTGGAATTAGAGGTGAAGGCTGCACAGCTCTGTGAATATAGTAAAAGCCATTAAATTGTACACTTCATATGGGTGAGTTCAGTGGCGTGAATGCTATCTCGACAAAGCTGTTATTTAAAAAGACACAAAACCCAAAACACCCAGCGCGGCTCCTCCTCCCCTTGTCCCGCCCCTTCACCTGGTGTCTGTCCCAGACCAGGTGTGGGCCCAGCGTGTCCTGCGGCCCCAGCACCTGCTCCCCGGTGGGAGCCTTGCTCAGCCTGCAGGGTGAGCACAGAGCAGACGCCAGGGAGCCACCTGCACACCAGGGGAAACGTGAGCCACCACCACCATGGGACGTGCAAATCCTTCCCTAGAGCTCCCCGCCCCGAGCCCCACGACTCCCGCCATCCCCGTGGGCAAAACCCCATGGCGGTACATCCCCCCACCACCCCGGCACACAGCCTGCAAAAACCCCTTCCCCACCCAGGAAAAGACGCCTCAGGTTTTTAAAGGACCAACGTTCTCAGAGGTAACCTCTCTCACACACCGGCCGCCCGTGCACCTGGTGTGAGTCTGACACGCTTTCCCGACATCGGCCGCGCACCCCATGACTAACTCAGGGGATTCAAACGGAAGCCCCTCAGAGATGAGGAGGCATCGTCATCCAAGGTCAATACTCAGTGAAGCACACAGCCTCCGACCTCCCAACTGCAGCTCATGGGAACCTGTGACTCGGCAGCCTTTCCAGGCGCCCTGGACAGGAAGAGGGCCTGGTCCGACACAGGGGCGCCGAGGAACAGAGCCCCGGGCTAGGCACCACGACAGCGGCCGTGAGTGGGGAGAGTCTGGGAAGGAACAAGAAAGGCGGGCGGCGAGGGAGGCACTACAGAGCCACGCGTGAGCTGCGGAGGACCGCGGACTGGCACCCGGCACGTCCTCTGTTAACACCTTTGGGACCGCTCCACGCCACGGGCACGGCAGGAGACTGTTCCCACGGCAGGTGGGAACGGCAGGGACAGCTTGAGGGGACAGAAAAGATGCCAAAGAGGCCTCCAGGCAGCACCCTGAGTGGGAAGAAGGAAACAGGACTGTCATCCCACAGCCAGGGAGAGAAGGCGCATGCACTGGGGAAGAGCGCCAGGAACACGAGAGGAAGACACGGCAGAAAGAAAGAGGGAGGAGAGGGGTTTCCTGGGAGACGTGCGCCGGGCCCGGGACCCAGGGATGCGCAGACACAGCCAGTCGCACCCTACAGGTCCCCGAATCCAAAAGGGACACCAAACACTCTGTATCTTGATTGTATCAATGCCAATGAAATCATTACATCGGTGTGTAGCTTTGTAAGATGCCACCATCGGGAGAAACTGAGTAAAGAGAACGTGGGATGTGTCCGACCTATTTCTGACGGCTGTGCAAGAATCTACGATAATCTCAAAATAAAAAGTTTAATTTAATTAAGGAAAAAAGGACGCAGCTCCTAGAGGTAGACTGGGGGCCGGTCCCCTGCAGCTCCCAGCCGCCTCCTGCCTAGTGAATATCCAAAGGCCGGCTGGCTGCCTCTGGCCCCTCCCACCAGGAACGGAGTATACAGGCAGCATTTGGATGTTAGGGACCAAAGTATGAAAGCTAACAGGCACGTACATACGGAATACCAGGCTTTTCCCTGTGATCCCTTCCTCTTTAAAGAGGCTACTTCACCCACGGAAAGTCCT
>NW_021703774.1:30450527-30451802 GCF_005190385.1 Monodon monoceros | reverse complement strand
AGCCCAAGGAGGACTGGCCCCTGTCTTCAGCTCCCACCAGCTGGATGTTCCCTTTCTCTAGCTTTCCACGTAGGCTGTGGAAGTTGCCTCTTGCCTCGTTGGATCAGCTGCCCTTGATTCGTTCGTCCTTTTCTTATTTCTCAGCACATCTGGGTCATAAGTTATGTGAAGACAAACAAATCAGCACTGATGGTTAATTTTCTTGAAAAATCCCCCAGGCAGGTACCATTTTGGAGAACTACATATTGTGCCTCATTTTTCATCTCTCATTGGGAGAGATTGCTGTTTCTTGGATAACCCGATGAAGAGGGTGACTCGCACTTAGGAATAACGTTCCTTGAAAAGTGCAAAAGGTGAGGTAGTTTAGCTATGTGGGGCCTCTGAGGCCTGAGACTTCCTGAGAGATGGCATACTCACAGCTCCCATTTCCCTCTGAACCTGGGCTATGAGCTCATCAAATGAGATGGTAAATAAAGTCACTAACATGGTTTAAAGGATAATTTTGTTCTCTCTTTTTCATTCAGAGCAAATTCAATGGAATTTGTATACAACACATGGATGAAATATCCATACGATGGGGCTTGACCATATCCTCATGATTCCCCTTCCCTTTTCTACATCTGGCCCCTTTAGCTCTGCAGACTTAACCCCACACCATCAATCCACGCAGTCGGTCCGCTTAGCGTCTCTTCCTCCTTCGCATCTGGTCGTTGTCGTCACCTTGTTCTCCACTACCGCCTCCTGCAGTAGCTGTTAGGTCCAGGGAGGTTGGTTCATGGTGAGCAAGTAACTGTCAACTCCATGGACAGGTGGAAGTGACTTGGCAGCCGGAATGAGCCCACCCTGAGTTAATTATACCAATGAGGGTCAAGGAGAATGGGGATGCAGATGGTTTGCAGAGCCCCGGCAGTTCTGAGACACATGCTCCTGGATCCAAATGTTGTTCCATATCCAGCCTTGCCTTTCTTTGTTCTCTCTCTTGACTGCATCCAGGTTTCTGCTCTCCTTGTCCCTTTGGCGGAGGGAGGCCAGTACCAGCCCATGTGTACTCCCCAAATGCTTCCTACTTCCAGGCCCTATGCACGCTTGTATATCCACTTGCTTACGGTCAGGGCTGCAGGAGGGTGGAACACGGATGTCACAGAGGGTGTGTGGATGTGGCCACCTCTGCTGTGACTGAACAAAGGGCAGGGGAGCAGGGGGTCCAGGGCAGGGCCCTCAGAGCCCAGCAGGCCCAGGGGAGCGGCACGAGCATCTAGGCCAACCCAGGCCAAA
>NW_021703774.1:30449125-30450427 GCF_005190385.1 Monodon monoceros | reverse complement strand
CAGGAGCTGGAGGCACAGAGGGAGTGGCTTCCTGGTGGGGCAGCCACTCAGAGCAAAGCGGCCACCAGCCCCGCTGCAGCTGCCCGAACAAAGAGTGGAGGGCGAGGGAAAAATACGTTGGCTTCTCCCAACCCCCTGCCCTCCAAACTCCAGCCAATGCTCTCCATTGGCTGAACCTACCTGGAAAAGAGTTGGCGAGGAAGTCTGGGCGATGGGGTTTGCAAGATCAGCCCTGTGACATGGAGCAGAGCAGTGGAAAGGCAGGGAGCCAGGCTGAGGCAAACAGGCAAATGGCAGCGCAGTGCCCACTTCTCCCTACCTCTCCTGTCCCACTGAGTGTACCATCTTCATGCATGACCTTTCTCTTCCCTCATCTCCCACATCTACCCATCCATCGTCTAAGTAGCTCATCCATTCCTCTCTCTTCCTCACAGCCACCACCATCACTCACTATCATTACTGCAGCAAACACCGCTCTGCCTTCTCCTGTCTCCAGGCTCCCTCTTCTAATCCGTCACTACACTCCAGCCAGAAGGATTTTTCTCAAATGCATATCTTACGTCACTCTGCTGCTTCAAGTCCTACAATGGCTGGCCCGTTGTGCTTAGGATCCCGTCCACATTCCATGGCAGGACTTCATCGCGTCTCCAGTCTCCCCTCCCCTGACATACTCCTCCACCCTCCACATTCCCATATCCTGAACCTCAGGCCCCTGAATTTCCTGGGGCGGCTCTCAAGTCAGGGCCTTCACACGTGCTATTCTCTGCCTTCACAGAGCCCTCCCCTATCCTGCACCTCTTCTGACTTAAGCCCTCTCGTGTTGGCCTCAATGGCAGTGCTTCTAGGAAGACTTCCCTGGTCCTCCTCACCTGTGTTCTCTTGCACCCAACACTTTCTCCGGTGGTAGGGTTATCAGATTTAACAAATAAACCACGCAAGTTTAACCGGGTGTCCTGTATTTTATCTGCAACCCTACCTGATAGGCACTTGTCTCAGAATATGACAATTGCATGTGGACATTTAAATTTCCCTACTAGGCTCCAAATCGCTTAAGGATAATGATCTTGTCAATACGATTTCCCATTTTGCTAACTAACTAGGTAAGGTTGGATGAATGGATGAGTGACTTGCGGATGGGAGTTTTTACTTGAAATCGTATAGAACTAGACTTCAGCCCTAAACGAGAGAGATGCTTAAAGAGACTAAAGGGAGGCTAATGACAATTACTCACCCAAGTGGAGTCTCCTAGGTTAGCTCTGGGCCAGCCTCTCAGGGTGTAAGAGAAGAACTTGGAGGTGGAAA
>NW_021703774.1:30442753-30449025 GCF_005190385.1 Monodon monoceros | reverse complement strand
AAGAACTTGGAGGTGGAAACTGTACACTAAAGGGAAATGACCAGAAGATATGACTGGAAATGATTATTTAAAGCTTTCAGCCTGCACAAAGCTAACAGACTAACTTCAGCTGGTTTGGGGATTGCTCTGGCTCAGTTCTGAGTCCTTCACACAGCTGGAAAGTTTATGCTCCTGCTGCTGGTGTTAAAACAGTGGAAAAGGCCAGAAGGGTGATGCCAAGGATCATCGTACTCTTTTTACCTTGCGATGGTTTTCTAATAGAAAGCTTAAATCTTGCTATTTTCAGACCTGGTACCCAAGGGCCAGTACGTAGCAAATATGAAAACAGTGAGAAAGGTGGAAGAAAGGCAAATTAGAGCACACCATCTAAAGAGGCAGCCTCTACTGGCTGCAGACAAACCTCCATGCTGAAATGCAGGCCCAAATTTTCTCCCCCTTCAAGAAAAGACAGGAATCAAGATGTTAATGCTTCATCTCATGATTTTTTTTTCATGTGCCCATTAAGTCAGTAAGTATTAAATGGTTCAAAAAGAACACAACTATAAGTTTATTACTCCGTGTGGGCTTCCAACACTGTACCGTGGAATCGACATGTGTCTCCAGGCTGAGATTCCCCTCAACCTGCAAACCTCAGGCAGATGCTGACTCAAATCCCAGAAGCCTCTAGTTGAAAATCAATGTCTGAGATGCTCTGCGGAATCTAGGGAAGCATTTGTTAATTTGCTCTGGGGCGAAATCTTCTATCAATATCAATCAGGCATGAATGTAGATAATTTTCCCATGCTATCAACATAGTCATCTATATGTTTAGTCAACATTTATTGAATATCGCATAGGGAAGGTTTGGTGGTCAGTAAACAGTGGAGAGAGGCCCAGAAAAAAGGGGGTACAGTCAGGCTTGAAATCCAACAGGTATACGCCTCTGCTGCCATACCAGTTATTTATATACTTACCTACTACTTCCATCCTAGTTGGTTAACAGTCTCTGCCCCAGCCCTAGCCCTGTGGGCCTCAGACCCCAGCAGTGGGCCACTCATCTGTGGCCACCTACGGCAAGGTGGTGCTTTCCTGTAGTCATCCTCCTTTGGCCACTTGTACTTTTGCCCTCTTTAGGGTACCATACTAGTTGTTCAATATTTTGAGCATCGCACACCAACTCTCCTAAGAGAAAGTAAAGTGATAAATGTTCCCCCAAATGCTCACGTGGCTTTTGTCTCTCCCTAACCTCTTTTCTTGATTAACTCCTGCTCAACCATTCAGATCTCAACTCAAATGTCACTCCCCATTTCACCATCTAGACTGTGTCTCCCTGACATTTACTCTCACAGCTCTGTTCTTTCACTTCATATCTTGTATCCATTTGCTTATTTGTTTGTCTGCCTCCCTGATGAAGCTGTAAGCTCCATAAGGGCAACAAAAAGCAGAACTGATTTGGCAAACTGCACAGGCTTCTATATGATTTACGTGGGATTGGCCACCTACCCAGCTCCAAGGATGGGTCCTATTGTATTCCAGCCAGTTAGCATGTCCCTTCCTCCAGGTCCTACTCATTGGCACAGGAACGAGAACCTGACCTAAGGCAGCCCAGGCAGAGTGAGGCTGGACACTCTGGCGATGAAAGCAGAGCTACAGACCTGTTCTGAAGAGGCAATATCATCAATGTGGTTATCATGAAGCATGACATGAAGGGGGACAGAGACGCAGAGTCCCAGAAAGGTGGCTCCAAAGAATACACACCATGGGCCTCTGGAGTAAACCAGATCTGGGCTGGCCCTTGTCTTTGGAGTGGTCAGTTACATCAACCAATAATTTTTTTTCTTTTTTTTTTGGCTTTAGCCAGTTGGGACCAAGGTTTCTATGTATTGTGACCAACAAAATCCTAACTGATACATCTTGCCCCTGAATCCACAAGCACCTTGCTCATGGAAGACACAATATCTTGAACAATATGCCATTGGGAGAACTGGAGATGGCTTAATGGGGGAGGCGACTGGGTAACATCAGCTGGAGCCTTAATTTGAACATAGTTCTTTAGCAAATATGTTAGACTGCCCTAGATTTAAATTCATCAGAAATTCAGGAGTATTTTCCCTGGTGTGTTTTACAGCAGAATTGTTCCTGAGGTTATTAACCTGCTCACCTGTCATTTCCTAAGAACTCCTAAAGATTTCTGCTTCAACCCCTGGACTTTCAACCTAAAGAACCTATGGTTTTAAACTGGGGGAAGGGAACAGGAAAGAATGATTCAGCCTCTAGCCGCTTTTTATTCTGCTGGATAAGATTATTTTTTACCCCCAGAATGACCTGTAACTTCCTACATTTCTTACATTTCAACTTCAAGTTTCATTTCTCGGGATGCCTACAGCTTTTCACCTGGCTAGATGGAAGCCAAGATTTTACTTTTCTCTTGGGGGCTATTCTGCTGGGCTAGAGTCATTAGAAGCATTAACTTCAGGTTGTTATATATATCACATCTTTTAAAGCATAATCAGGCTATGTGGTTCATGACCTGGTTATTAGATTAAAGGTCTGTGTAGCGAAAGGGCTGTACTTCTACAACTATTGAGAAATAAACAACCTTCACTAGACAGGGAAGGAAAAGTCCGAAAGTTGGTCCGTATATCCTGATCAGGGGATTCTTTTCCTCCTTCCCTGATTCAGGAAAAATCACACTTGCCCATACTGTTCACATTCTCAAAATACGTTTATTACTCTCAGAGCTACTGGAATATATATCCTCCAACGGTTGCCTTTTGTCAATGGACTGTTCTGCACACCTCCGCTGCTTATATTTTAGGATTTTTTTTTCCTTTGGGAGAGAGAAGAATGGCTTGTAAAACTACTAGTGGAAAGTAAGCATTAAGAATCACTTCACCTTCTTCATCAAATAAATCCACCTGAATTACGGGTTCTATGAACCAGTATGTAATTCAAATGTTTGATGAAGAACAGAATACTTTGAGTCTCAAAATATCTCTCCATAAATTACTTATTAACTACAAAGGGACAAATAATAACTTGACAGTGGAGAAAGTTCATGGGCACCACCTTAACAAAGATGCTAATGAGGCAGGTGACCATCAGGGGGCTCCTGTAAGGATGCACAGAGAGACACACCGTCACCTCTGTGGAACACCATCCAAAGCACATAACATGAAAGAACCATGAGGAAACAGAGGACAAACACAGAATGAGGATCATTCTACACAACAACCAGCCTATACTTGTCACAAACTCTCAATAATATGAAGAACAAAGAGGCTGAAGAATTATTTCATACTTAGACCAAAGTGACATGAGAACTAAGTGCAATGCATGATTGTAGACTGGTTCCTGGAATGAAAAAGTTAGCCATTAAGGATGTCACTGGAATAAGTGGCAAAATTTGAATATGGATGGTAGATCAGTCAACAGTATCAATGTTAAATTTCTGACTTAGATCACTGTGCTGTGGTTTGGTAAGAAAATATAGTTTCACTTAGGAAGTAATCACTATTTCCAGGGAAAAGGGCACAATGTCTCCTTATACTTAAGGGGTTCAGGAGAAAAAAAACATGTATATATGGAGAGACAGTGAATGCCAAAGCAAATAAAGCTAAATATTAATAATTGGTGAATCTAGGTAAAGCACATACAAGAGTTCTTTGTACTAATCTTGCAACTTTTCTTTAAGTTTGAAATTATATCTATAACTATATATCTACATCTATATAGATATATAAAATCAACACACACCATTCAAAATAAAATGCATCCACCTAAAATCCAGCCTATTCTTCAGGTATTGTTGGCAATCTGAAGAGAAACAAAGGCTAGGATACCAAAAGGGATTGGGTCAGTAGATTCATTCATTAGGACCCTGAGTAAATTTCTACTAACTTAAATTATGCTTTCATTTGAATAAAACATTTTGGACTGCCTTAAACTTAGTGCCAATTACTTATACATTTAAACACTCAAAATATGAATTCCATACTTTTCCCCAAGTGAGGCGCAAGGCTGTCAGTATTCTCGTGTGCTAACAAGTAAGCAAGGCCAATTTCTATGACCTAACTATAGGACTTCTGGGTACGTAAACTTTTTCTCATATGCCCAGTTCCCTATTTTCTTAGAAAATCCAATTTGCTCTGGGATTTCAAATACCACAGGCTCTTCTTTTTGTCACAACAAATGAACTATTTTATTCTTTAGATTCTTAAAAAGAAATTCAATGAATCTTTGCTCACTCCTAGCTTTTCTAGATCTCTCCCAATATCACTTTGATCAAGCTTTTCCACCCACTCTGGAATAATCCAGGGGTAATTAGAATTTCTTACCTTCTTTAGCCCAAAAGGAGCCAATTCATCACAAGCTGTCATGGATTCTGATTCTAAATTACCAAGAGCCCAATTACTAACAGAGGCAGGGAATCTTCTTTGCAAGTAAAGTGACTGATTTCTTTGCAGACGCAGTAGCATTTCACTTTTTAATTATGTTCATTTGGATCAAATGTGAGAAAATTCTTCCTCATTTTATTTTCCTTCCAAAGAACACGATACAACAAACATTAATCCCAGAGTGATACAAGGCCTGACCTGCAAGGGTCTTAGGCAGAGCTGGACATCTATCAATGGGTCTTGTCCATTTTACGGGGTCTTAGTGGCTCCTTAAGCTCTAAAGGGGAAAAAAGGGACTAATTATTTGTTACATCACATACTTCACCTAAGGGCTTGCCAAACCTTCCAGCATCTGCTTAAGTTGTGACGAGACAGCATTAGATGTTTAGATAAACATAGACTAGCGCACAACAGAAAAATTTTGTTTCTGTGCAGGCAAAGAACAGAGCCACAGTGCTGGGGATGAAGCACTGTGTGCAGGTAAACATAAGCAATGTGGGAATAAATCTGTTTTTTCTCACTTAGGTGGTATTAACATGATTATGTGTTGTCAAATTTTGAAAGAGAAAAATAAACAAAAACAGTTTGGGAGAAGAAGGAGGACACTCCGGGGGATCTGAAGGAACATGAGGCCACCAAGGCTTACAAAGATTTCCCAAGGCCTGAAAGACACCTGTCTGTCCACTTTGCTTTTAACCTTAAAGACTGGCCAGTTGTGACTCCCGCAGCCTGTAGACCCGGGGCCTGCATCCTCATCTCCCCTTCCCCTCTCTCCACGTGGTCAGAAGACTGACGTCCGTCCACTCAATTGAGACATTCAAAGGTCAAGGTTTTCGCTCAATGAGTATCTTCCAGCGATCTGTGCTCCAGGAAACAGTGACTACCCTTTGTCCTGGTATGAATGCAGTTGCTCACCGTTTTCCAAACACTATCACACATATGTAAAGAAGAGTCTGGCAGACCTCCAAGATTTTAAATTTCAGTTAAAAATGAAATTATATAGTAAGCTTTTGAAAAGTTAAAACATCCATGTATGTGAGATTGTACCTCTGCCTTTACTGCAGGCTGTTTGTGAAATTCAGGAAGCCCTGCCTTTCCATTCATTAAACAGATAGTCATTGAGCTCCTCCTAAGGGCAAGGCAGGATGCCAGGTGATGGAGGTGGAGAAACAGGGCTTGTTCCTTGCTCTGATGGGGAAGGCACATAAGCAGACACCCTCGGCACAGGAAAACACAGAATGGAGGTGCTGTGATGGGATAAAATGGTCACGCTTATAAGAACAAAGGAAAAGCGCATCCCTCCAATGCAGGAGACACAAACAAGGTCAGGAGGTTGGCAGGTGTCTTGAAGGAACATCAGTCTTGCTGAGTCGGGGCAGGAACTCCAGGCTTGCCCAACGTAGCATGGGCATATATGCTCACCACATTCCAAGAACCAGAAACACAAGACAGAAGAAGCCAGACCAGACACCACAAAGCTATGACCGTTGGGCTCAGAAGTCTGGGATTTTTATGAACCAAGGAGGAGCATGAAGGGGAAGTGATGGTCCAACTGGCTGTGCTGGTAGGGGCAGGTGAGGGCAGATGAGGGTGCTGAAATGATCCGCTGAGGGCTGACAGAGCTGGCTGTGGCAATGGGAAAGGAAATAAGTGGAGATTCAAGAGATCTGGGGCCGGTACAAACCACAGGGACTTGTAACCATCATATGAATGGATGAGGAAGGAGGCAAAATAGACTCTGAGCCCTATTATATGTGAACATTCGGATGGCGTCCATGGACTGGCCGGCTTTTGCTGTTGAAACATTTACTGTGTTTAAACAGTCACATCCTGCACTGAGCCCTTGTTGTAAGCTCTTCAAACATCCCTGAGATAAGTGGGGGAGTTATTTCAATC
>NW_021703774.1:30415687-30442653 GCF_005190385.1 Monodon monoceros | reverse complement strand
AGCTCTTCAAACATCCCTGAGATAAGTGGGGGAGTTATTTCAATCCTCCTTTTTACAGATGAGAGAACCAAGACTGGCAAGGTTTAGCCCTAAGCAGGAAACCCAACTAACCCAACTAATTGGTGCAGAGCTGGGACGAAAGATCAGTATAGTCCTCATTACACAATCCAACGCAACACGAAGATAGCTCAAAACTGTCCTAGTGGCATGTTTCCAGCCTAAGGGGGACAAAGTTCATACAACTTTATACTGTGAGCTGTGTTGTAAGGTGGTTTGTTGATAATGTCCTTTCCAAAAGCCAACGGAAAGCTACCAGTATGCTGAATCATTAAAACCACGGATGTACAGGACTCAAGTCTTACACCTTTCTGAACAAAATACCCTTACAGATGCTATTTTTAGACTCAAGTTTTCCCAGCATAAAGTTTTTAAAAGAACAATCTGTCTAAAAAGCATGTAAAGAAATTCATTGACAAAGGTTTAGATGTTTTAGGACTTTAATGTCCTTCACATGGTCAACATAAAACACTGACAATGGATGAACAATAGGGGAAAAGACTCTTCAGCAAAGATCTTCCCGAACTCACAGCATCACTGGTCAAACACCAGAAAGAGAACAGTCACGTGAAGAAACAGTAAGGGAATTTAACATAGATTTTTAGTTTAACAGCATAACTGAAAAACAAAACCAACCAGCCAACCAACCATTCTTCTACCCACTGAAAGGAAAGTAAAAGTGAATCAGGGAGCTTCCAAATCTTGTGGAGCAGCTTAAAAAGGGAGAGGGGAGGGGAAGGGGGAAGGGGAGGCACACAACTGTTGAGAAAGTAACACTCTAATGCACAAGGTCAGGGATCCTAACAAATTCTCAAAGTCTCAACATATACCAACAAGAACCGTATTATTAGAAATATAAAGGCACAGAGATATAAATGCATAGAGATACAAACTATTTGGTATTAAAAACAGACCTTGCTATATAAACATATAGTATGTCACTTTTATCACTTTATGAGAATAACCGTATAAAGAAAGTCCAGAAGACCCCACTGCTGTCATCTTGCAAAGGATCAAAATTCAGCACCTACAGGACCCCACCCACCCTCCATGCTGTGTGTCTGTGTGTCTCTAAAAACAACAACCTGCAATTGGCATATAATTAAACCCATAGGCAGCTTTGAATACGAGATCTAGGCAGAAAAAGTAGCAGCAAAGACAACAGTAGTTGGAATTTGGTAGAAAAGCAAGAGAAGACTTTTTAAAAGCTTCCAGTTCAAGTCAGAATTAAGGTTAAGTTTCAACAGCTTGGGATAGCTGTGGATGTTTTGCTGTTCTCTGAAAAAAGAAGAAAATCTATCATAAGTATGTTCATTCGAGAAAAATACTGTATTTGTTTAGTTTTTCTGGCCATGCCCAAGTGACTTTCAATTATGTACACTGTTCAAGGGCAGAATGTATATTGGTTAGGATGTGCTCATAGGTGGTGCATCTCCAAAAAATGCCTCATGAAGACTGCCAGCTTCTGACATCTTCGATGGTGACAGCATTATGCAGACAGGCCCGAATGCCTCCCACGGACCCAGAAGGACCACCGATGCAGCCGTTAAGAACAGGAGCATCTGGTTGAGCATCAGGACGACCCTCCTTCCCGTCACCAGCTCCTGCGAGAGTCACGGCACCTGAAGCCATCGTGTCCAACCTCCCACCTGAAAGCCCCCGCAGGTGGCCAGGAGCGTCACACATCTCAGTCATTAGAAAATTCCTTTCAAACGCAGTGAAGGACCATCACGCTCACAGGTAACCTAGGTTAGCTCAACTCTTCGATGGACCTGCCGTGCAGGGGGCAGGGATCAGGCAGCTATTCTCATGCGTGAGAACATACGTTTTTCATGGAGCTGACAGAATTAACTACTCTCTCTGATGTTCGGGGGAGCAGCAGTGTCTGTTCTTACACTGAACAGGCTGTGCAAGCTGCACCAGAGATGGGATGGCACCCTTTGTGCTGTCAGAGCAGAGATTTTCAAAGGAAATTTTGACCAAAGCTCCTAGAAGGTGTGGCCCCCCCATGCTCCCGGCTGTGGAATCGTGCTAAGGGGCCTGTAAGCAGCAGCAGGAGCACCCCCGTAACAAACGGTCTTTCCCAACTAGTTACAATAACTGCTACTCCAGGATGGGCAGGCTCCTAGATGTGTCTCCTTCAGCGTCTGAAAACTAAACCAATTCTCTGACAAGCTTCTGAATGGGACATGTACTCACCTATGCCTTTTCAGGGAGATCATATTGAGTTCAAGAGCTTTGTCGAGAAATCTTTTTTCTAAAGCATCATCTTCTTTGGTGTTGCCAATGTGGAATTGAATATTCATCTTGCTTTTATTCTGGGGCTCCACTGGACATCTGAAAAACAGTTTTTTGTTCCAGCTATTTTTCTACAATGTGAAACTGCCATTAACAAAGCAACAGAAAAGTTTTAAAAACCATTTTCAAGATGCAAACAAGAGATTAAAAAAAAGATCTGTGCCAGGACATTTATAATTTACTTAGGGAGACCACTCTTGCATATGCAACAGTGAGTTAACATTCTCTTATACGACTCATACTTAATTTCCAAGAGCCTCAGTTTCCTCATCTGAATATTAGGAATAATATCTCCATTTCATACTAGTTATGACAGTTCAGTAGTACAACATATATGAGGCTTCCAACCCATGGCAGCCACACAGCAATGTGAATGACCCTTTCTCTACAAGGCTGCAGAGAAAAAAAATAAGTTGGTCCGAATAGTGGCGGTAAGGTTTAAAAATAATGAGCAGCAGCTTTCAAAGCACTTAAAACACTGTATTGTCCCAAGCTGTGTGACCTTGAACAAGTTACTAAATCTCTCTGTTGTGCCTCTCTGATGTGAGGACTAAATGGCCACAAATTCTCTGCAGCCCTCCCAGCAAGAGGTGGGGTCTTGTGCTCCACACCTTTTGAATCTGGGCTGGCCTTGTGGACTTGCTTTGACCAAGAGACTGCAACAGGAGTGACGCTGTGCAACTTCCAAGCTGAGGCCTCAAGGGGCATGCGGCTTCTATACCTGCCCTCTTAAAACATCACTGCCATGTAAGCAAGCCCGAGCTAGCCTGCTGGAAATAACAGGCCCAGCCAACAGCCAGCCAGTAACAGTTGCCAGACAGATGAGGGGGGCCATTTAGACTCTAGGTGGATCACCAGATGACTTTGGTTGAATAAGTGATCTCAGATGAGACCAGCAGAAGAAATCACCCCACTGAGCCCGGCCCCACCTGCTGACTGAAAAGAATCCTGAGCAAAAGAAATGGCTGTGGTTTTCAGTCCCTGTCTTGAAGTGTTCTATGATGCAAAAGGAGATAACTGATGGAATTCAGAACAGCGTCTGGAACACATTCAGTGCTACGTAAGTATCTACCGGAGTCAATAAATTTGTCTTTTCATGCTCCGCACCTTGCACAGGGCTCATACAGACTCTCAAAAATGAATGAGTCAAGTTTCATCTAGGATACGTTAGTATTGGACTTCAGTTTCTGATTTGGAAAGTAAGCAAGCCAAAATTATCTTCCACTGACAACCAGAGGAGACAAACAGAAGAAGAGCTGACATGCTGTTCTGGATTACAAGGAAAATATGTAATAACTCTCTCCATTTTCTCAAGCACATCCTGTCTTATTATTCCACTTCTACAGGGTGGGATTCATTAAAAGTAATCAGCAAAGAAAAGCAGGGTGAGGAAGCCCCCATTAAAAGCTATGCTCGCCTCTCAGGGCACACACATAATTCCTGTTAAAGTTAATAGGAGTCAAGTGCACGTCGACAGACAGAAGAGACGCAAGCAGGGAAACCAAGTATAATAGGCTTTGAGCCTGAATTCTGGGACCCCCTTTTCACAGCTAGTAGGTATCCTGGTTGACATTTACATTAAAAACTTAGTGTCTACCCTCTTTGATATTCTGCTGCCTCAGGTTCCCCAGGCGACAGTCCAATTATAGAGCTGGAGCAGCAAAAAGGACACGTGATTTAAGGGGAAAAATATTAAAAGGGGGAAGAATTAGAAACCTGGATTTACAAAGAATCTGTATTTACAGTCGTCCCACACACATTTATCCATCCTACTGTGAACGTAGGTGGTATCATCACAGCAACAATGTCATAACAACTAGAAATTGAAGATTAAATTCGCATGGTGCCCAAGAGTGTCCCTGCTGTGGGGCTAAGGAAAGAAAGAAAAAGATGAAGGGGAATCAGCTGCTCCCAACCTAGCAAGACAGCTGTGGAGGGAATTCAAATTCCATAGGACAAGGGTTGTGGAAGCACAGAGCTGAGCAAGTAACTCTGCCCTAGGGAAGGTTGAAGGTTTCAGAGGAAGGGAGGTGGGAGGGGTCAGGACAGGGGGAGACAAAGGAAGGGCATCTGGCAGAGAGCTGTCTCTGCCAAGGCACAGGGGACACCAGCAAGTTCTCTGCAGCACCTGGGGTGCTGGGTGCCTGGTTGGGGGCAGGACTGCAGACCGCAGAGGGCCCTGCAGACACGCTCTCCTGGGAACTGGATCGATCGGATCCTGGAGCAACGAGGAGCAATCAGGTCTGCACAACAAGGAGTTCTGCATTGTAGAAGAAGCACTAGGACATAGGGGCTGGAGGGTGGGGACATTGCGGGAGAGCCCTGCTAGAAAGCTCCCACAAAGAACTTTCTAGGTCAACAGAATTAGGGCTCGTGACCAAGACAGGGACACTGGGGAGTTTCAAGCATGGGCAGTAAATGCAAATGCCAATAGGGACCCAACGGTCATATAAATGAGTATAACAGGCCCAACATGGCAGACTCAGCACAAACTCCCTACGTTACCTGTTAACTGTGAGGGCCTGTTCTTTACTTCCACAGAGAAACAGTCTCTCTTTTGCTTGAAACATATGGCCCTCCCAGTCTGTTTCTCCCACTTTCAGAGACACGGGGATTATGAAATAAGACATCTGGATTTAAATCATCTTCCCATGTTCCAGTAAGGGCTCAAATTGTGTGTTTTAAACCCTGTGAGCCACGCCGAGCACTGCCGTGGGCTGTGCTGGGCCACCGCTCCCAGGCGTTATCACTAAATCCCAGAGCGAGGGCAGGGCCTGTGGCATGAATGAGTTGGGGGGCAGGGAGAAGGTGCCAGGCTGACAGAGCGCTAGCAGGGGGCCGGGAGGGTGTGGAAGCAGTGGGTAATCCTGGGACTGCAAAGCTCCCAGGACAGAGTCTGAGCAGCGCTCCCCAGGGAGTCTATGATGGAAGCTCATAAGGATGGTTGTGACTGGAAAAGTAGTGCCACAGTCAGTCATAGAAATTTAGGAAATCCTGAATTAACAGGGCTACAAGGGTTTCTTGATTCAACTTCCTAGAGCGTCTCAAGGGCTCCAGTGAATCGTGAACTCCCAAGAGGATAATTCATACAGGAACAGGGTTTTCCCCAAATGCATGTGGCTGAAAAACCCACTGCATCTCTGGGATGAATATTCTAGAATGCCCACTGAGAAACCCCGGGACTTCCCAAGGTATAAGAGGGGTGTGTGTGAGGGGAAAGGCACCACTTCAGCACGAAACAGCATCTCACAAAGGTGGTGAGGGTTAGGAGGGCACAAGAAAACCGCAGGCAGTTGGCAAGCAATGACAAGACGCTCGTTTCAGTGGTGTCTGCTCCAAAAGACAAACCAGAAACAACAAGGGCGCGACGAGTGCATCCTGAGGTGAGAGAAGCCCACAAAAGAGTCACTAGGCCTCTCCTGACTGCCTAACGTTTAAATAAAAAATTAACTCTAAATTTGCACACGATTAGGAAAACTACAGTAAAAATATAAAGATCTATTCCCTTCCATAGAGGTGGTTGCCATTAACAGTCTTTTGTGCATTTTCAGGATCAGATACATAAATGTTTATACGTGTATATATGCGTGTTTCCATATGTACATATATACATATATAGTATTTACAAATACAAACACTGTGGGTTTCTAAGTGGAATAATAGACATGTCCTTTTCTACACCTGCTCTTTTTCCTTTTGACCTGATGACGTATCAGGTCATCTTCCCAGTTTGCTCACAGACCTTCCCCGTTCTCCACACACACGTTACTCCATACCACGGATGGATCCTAATTTCCTTCATCAGACACCTCCTGAAGGACATCTGGGTTGTCTCTAGATTTTCCCCATTACGTAAGTATCGCTCATTGGACTTGCGGGTGCCTGATTTTATGCACACTTTTGTGCAAGGCAGAGTACTGGCAGAGGGCAGGTGCCTAGAAGTAAAAGTCTTTGGTCAAAAAGCAAGAGAGTTTTGAACTTTGATGGACGCTGCAAACCTCACTCCAAAATTGAACACATTTATTATACTTAACATAGGCAAAGTGTGCTTGTTCCCTCGTCTACACCAGATGTTATCAGTCTTTAGAATTTCTGCCCATCAGAGGGGAAGAAAATCCCATGGTTTTCATCTGCATTTCCTAAAGAAGATGGCCCCTCTTCATATGTCTAGTAGCCAGCTGTGTTTCTTCTGAGTTGTTTGCTCATACGGGTAGAAACCATCCCCTGCCTTTTTAAAATTTGGTTATCCTTTTTCATTTATTTATGGGTTATTCTCTATACCAACAGTAACCTTTATATGTTAATACACTACCAAACTTCTGTGTGTCATTTTGTTTTGTTTATGTCTTGAACTGTAGGAAAGTTTTAAATTTTCATGTAATTAAATATCTTTTACTTTATGGCTTCTGAGTTTTATGGCTTACTTAGGAAGGCTTCTGTACTCCCATACACTTACACAGAAATTCTCTCCTGTGTTTTATATCTGCTTCTTGCATTTAGTTGCATTTACATCTTTTCGACTGACTAGAATTTGTGTATGCTGTGATGCAAATATATAATTTCTGTTTAAATGAATTATCAATGCTTCAATCAGTCAATTAGACAAAAAGTCAAGTTAGACTTTAAAATTGTCTAAGTTAAAATACAATTCTCAAGTAAACAGGGACCAGTTTCTGGACTTTTCCACCAATCTGTGTTTCCTTCTGCCGGTGGCTTTATATGTTAATAGATCATATGTTAACATTACATTTTATTAATGTTAACATATATGTTCAAAATGTTTCATCTATCCTTTTGCACTAACTTTTTCAGGTGAACACTGAACTGACTTCTAGATACTTACCAATTTTTGTGACTATTGCGAATGGGATCTTTCCTTGTTTTTTATTGTTATTTCTGGCTTATGGGAAAGTAACTGACTTTTACATACTTAGACATAACTTATCACAATTCTGAACATGGTCATTTCTAGTTTTTCCGCTGATTGCTGCATTTTGAAAAAAGCCATTATTATCTGTGATTTTTGTTGTTTCCTTAATAAAGGCTCTGGAACCAGCCCACCCCCCCGACTCTCCCCATGTTCTTATCTTGCCTGATCCCACTTCCCCGCTGCACCTGACCCTAACCTGTCTGCGCTGCTGTAAAACACTGTCTGTTCACAGGGTGGTGATGACAATAAAAGGTATTCATATCTGTAAAGCGCCAAGGGCTCTGCCTACTTTATTTTATCTTGGGGTTGTCACTAGACACATCACATGCCTCCCTCTCTTTCCTAAGGCCTGGACCCCACATGAAAGGGTGACCTCATATCTGGATATGGATTTTGTCACTTCAAGAGCTTTATCATATTAAAATTAATATCTAATACATATTAAACACTATTTGTCAGGAACATCCTAGGGGCATTCCATAAAAAGCACAAATAATATTGACAGCTAACCTTTAAGGAAGTAATTAACCATTAAGGAATAACCATTAAGGCTGTTTTAATTTTAGCACACCAGAAAATATAAGGGGTATAAGTTCTAGTAGCATTAAAAAAAAGAGTTACCAATTGTAATAGTAGCTTTTCCTTTTCAACCACTTCCCAAAATTATAGTTCTCCTTTTCTGTCTAGTAGCTTTGCATGGTTCCTTCACCGACGGAGAAGTTATCCACTGGTACTGAGAGAGAAATGATAAATATGCCATTTAAGTTACAGGTAATTTAGGAGGGTTTGATCTTCATTGGAGATTAAGATATTTTAAGTTAATAAAAGGTCTTCAATCTGCATTTCTGGGAAACTAAATTAAAGCATCACACAACATTTTCAAAAACAGAAAAGCCATTTCATTTGACTAAACACTTAGTTTTAAGATGGCAGAAAGTACCTTGATGATTTTCTTTTAAAAAGGAAGGAAAAACAAGCCATTAAAGAGAAATTCTTCCGAGAGAATTAAAACATGTTATATACCTCTGACTTGGCACTCCTTCCATTCTGGAGACATTTTTCAGTAACTGCTTTTATCACAGAATGATTTAAAGTAAAATAAATTGAAATTAGAGTAATTATTTCCCAATGAGTGGCTATTTCCATTTAAAGCCAAATAATTATTGCTTTTCCCATAAAATTAAATATGAAATCTACACTATGTAATTATACACTTATTTCCCGCTTTGTGTATTCTAATTTCTTCCTCAAAAACCTAAGATGCCATCTTGCAGACTGCCCACAGTGGCTACTATTTTGGCAGCAGCAAAGGTCAGCTTTAAACATTTTGCATCTAAAGTGGCTTTAGATACCTTTGGATAGAAAGTACAGTCTGAGCACCATCCAGACACTTAGATACCTAAAGGGCATCTAAGATAACAAACCAAAGTCCTGATATTCCCTCAAAAGTTGCTCCTCCCATCAGCCCCCTTCTTCTAAGTGATACCATCCAGTTGCACACATAATCATCAACGACTTGTCTCCTTGTTACTATCTCCTTCATACCCCACATCTAATCTATTGGCAAGCCTTGTTAGCTACACTTTCAAAACACAACCTGCATTAAACTGCTTTTGACTTGGTCCAAACTTCCAACCTAAGCTAGGCCATAAACATCTCCTTATTTGGACCACCGTGATAGTAACCTAACTGGTCTCCCTGTTATCTTCTTTATCCCCCCAAGTCTATTCTCTATACCAGGTCATCTTATTCAGATACTATTTGGATCATGCCTTGTCCCAATTCAAAACCCTTTACTCGTTTAGAAGAATCCACATCTTTACTCTGGCCTTCAAGACTTTACAAGAGCAGACCCCTGGCTAGCTCCTTGACCTCAGGTCATACCACACTCTTCTTCACTCAGTACTCTGGCCATATTGGCCTCCTTGCTTTTCCTTAAATAATCCACCCACCTACATGCCTGCATACTCATTGCCTCCTTGTCCTGGAATGTACTTACTCCAGTTCTTCCATGGCTTGCTCCTCTCTTCATTCAGGTCTCCGTTGAAATGCCACTTCTCCTGTGAAGCCGTCCCCTAACAAACCTATCCAATGGAGTCCTACCTGCTCTCCCTCACTCTCCTTACATTAAGATATTTTTGCACTTCCTACTATCTAAAATTATATGACTTATCTCTTTACTCATTTCTATCTGAACTCCTTCACTAGAATGTAAGCTCCATGAGGGCAAGACTTTTGTCTGTCTGGTTCACTGCTTTATCCCTAGTGCCTAAACCCGTATCTGGCACACAGAAGATAGTAAAAAAATTACTTGTGAATCTGACAAATGAATAAAGTACTTCTGGCAAGAATTCAGAGGTTGCACAGGAAAGAAATAATGCTCTTTGTGGAAGCAGGCTTAGTATCTAGGCTCACCTCTATTCAGAGTAGAGATAAGAACAATTTACAAGTATAACTCACTTTAATTAGTACATTATCTGCTAAAGACATAAGGGAAGTGCAACACTAGAAAAGTACAGTTGAAGCTTGAACAACATGGGTTAGAACCTCGCAGGTCCATTGACACATGGATATTTTTCAATAAATATGTACTATCATCCTACACGATCCAAGGTTGGTTGAATCCACAGATGCAGAACCACTGACTATAAACTTATACCCAGATTTTCAACTGCGTAGGGGTCGGCACCCCTAGCCCCACATTGTTCAAGGGCCAGCTGTATATGATGAGGAAAGTTAAACACATTAAGTTTTAAAAACTGTCAATACGTGAACAAATTATTTTTGTTTTCCTATGTGTTTATCAATTTAAAAAAAGTGACCACATACCAACAAGTGGATTTTTTCTTATATCCAGAACGAGCAGAGTTCTGTTGGTTTCAAGGGCCTTTAGTAAAGCCTTTGCTCCTTCACTGGTGAGGCCACACTGCTGCAGGTTCAGTGCTTTCGATGAAAGACAAAAGGTCATTTGCGAAGTCTCTACAGATTTAACATATAGACAACTCCCATTTTCTCACGTGTGGAAGAGTCCTGCACAAGACAAGTCATGGCAGGTTTGTAATTTTGGGTATGGAAAAAAACAGAAATGTATACGCACACACATAATGCATAATCCAATTTAAAAACCTCTTCTTGGATGTGCAATGATAACCCTGCCTTTAGTCCCAATAAATCATCCAACATATTTTACAATTACAGAACTGAAGAATAACTGTATATAACCTACGAGCAAAAAGCATCACAAAATGAATCTCAGTTCATAATTAGCAAGGGCGGCAGTGGCATGTAAACCTCACAAGCAAAACCTGGTGGAGCTCAGAAATGCACTGCATTCTTTTGATCATGATCTTCAGCTCCAAATCACACATGAAACTAGTTAAAAGGGGAAAACAAACTAGAAGAAATGTAATAACTGTTAGTTTTAGAGGAAAAAAAGACAAGTCTAAGAGGTTACAAATAATAACAAATTCAAACAATGTGTGAATAGAGAATACATACTAAAAACCTATCATGAAAGTATGATGGTCAAGAAGAACTCTCTCCATGAAAAGTCAGACAAAAACCAGAAAAACTGATCATGAATTCTAGTAGTTCTGGGACTGAACAACCTATTCATTTAAACCAAAGGGATCATCACCAAAGCACAGGTATTAAAAAATATTACATGAAAGGAAACTATGATGAGTCTTTTTTTTTTTTAGCAGTACGCGGGCCTCTCACTGTTGTGGCCTCTACCGTTGCGGAGCACAGGCTCCGGATGCGTAGGCTCAGCAGCCATGGCTCATGGGCCCAGCCGCTGCATGGCACGTGGGATCTTCCCAGACCGGGGCACGAACCCGTGTCCGCTGCATCAGCAGGCGGACTCCCAACCACTGCGCCACCAGGGAAGCCCGATGAGTCTTTTTTTTTTAAGTGTTGTATGGACCATCACATTAAAATAACTGGAGTCTTTCAACACCCCCATGACACATAGAAATAGCAAGTCAGACGTAAGGATCTGACAGAATATGATACAACCCTTACAAACTCTCACTACAGAAGAATGAACACAGGGTATAATTAACCAAATGGCCAAATTAATACAAACAGTCAGTAAACCTCACCAGTAAATCAAATGAATACAAAATAAAACTAAATGTGGTTATTCTCCTATCAGATTAAGCCAAGATTCTGTAAGAAAAGCCTTTAAATAATGTCTATACCCTTTTGATCCAACAACTCTCTTTCTAAGAATTTAACTAAAAGAAATAGTCAGAGATATAGGTAAGGATATATATATATCAGAGTACTATTTGTAACTGAAAAACTGGACATAGCTTATACACAAGAATGGATAAGCTATGTGCACTGTGGCATATTCATACAATGGAATACTGAACAATCACAAAAAAATCATGCAGGAGATGCAAATTTACTGACTTGCTAAAATGCTCATACTAAATTAATTGAAAAATGTTATAAAATTTGGAGTAATCCCACTTGCATAGAAAATGGAGAGGTACTCATTTTTGTAGTTTTACATTCTTTTACAAGCGCTACAAGCCAGTGTTTGTGAGAGGCAGGCTTCACATCTACTGTTGGGGTGGACTACAAATTGCCATAGCATTTCTGGGTGGTAATTTGGCCGTGTGTATCAAAAGTCTTAAAAATATGTCACACTTAGTCATTCCACTTGTAGTACCTTACTCTACAGAAGTAAGCCCGATGGACACAGAGATGTGTATATAACGCATTCAGCAATCACTTACACAGTGCTTAGTATGTGCCAGGCACTATTTATACAAATGAGTTCATTTAAACCTCATAATGAGGCATAGAGGTTAAGTGATTTGTCCATGGTCGCTAGCTATGAAATAGGAGAAAGGGAATTTGAACCTAGGCCATTTGGCTTCGGCACCCAACTTCTTGACTGTTTTCAATCACAGGGGTCAATGCACTTGCCCTGTATAGGCTCAAAGAATTTTTCAATTTTTAAAATCTAAATTTAAACATTTCCAGCTTTTTTTTATATATAATATTTTTTTTCTTTAAACCTCACATTTGTTTATTTATTTTTGACTGTGTTGGGTCTTCATTTCTGTGCGAGGGCTTTCTCTAGTTGTGGCAAGCGGGGGCCACTCTTCATCGCGGTGCACGGGCCTCTCACCATCGCGGCCTCTCTTTTTGCAGAGCACAGGCTCCAGACGCGCAGGCTCAGTAGTTGTGGCTCACGGGCCTAGTTGCTCCGCGGCATGTGGGATCTTCCCGGACCAGGGCTCGAACCCCTAGTCCCCTGCATTAACAGGCAGATTCTCAACCCCTGCACCACCAGGGAAGCCCAAACATTTCCAGCTTTGTGGGCTATACAGTTTCTGTTGCAACTACTCAACTCCACTGGCGTAGAGTGAGAGTAGCCATAGGTACCATGTGAACAATGGGTGTGACTATGTTCCAAAAAAACTTTCTAAACAATGGGTGCGACTATGTTCCAAAAAAACTTTCTTTACCAGGCGATGGGCTGGATCTGGCCCACCAGCCATAGTTTACCTATCCCTGATCTGCACCATCAAACTATTAAAAAGGCTTCATGTCAAATTATTAAATAACTTTAGGGCTAAATACAGTCATTATAACCACTGTAAAGTTGGTAAGGCATTATTTTAAAAACTGTATTTACAAATTGCTGATGTAGTGATTTTTATTAGTTTATCAACTACAGCAGCTAATAGACACTTGATTCATTTAAGTCTTGAAGACTATAATAGCATAGTTTTTTCACAGTATCACAATCAATGTTTTCAGTAACTAAAACTACATAAAAATATTATTATGTATTATATATTAAATCTCTTATTTCTAAAATTAAGTGGACTATCTTTACTAAATGTTAGAATCCCAAACTGAAAACTGGTCATATTCTTTCAATAAAACGAAAGCTGCACTCACAGGTATCAAAAGAAAAAAATTAACTACCATTTGTACCAATATATTAATGTGCTTCAATCACATACGTTTTCATGAAAGTTCAAACATAAAAAAATCACCTTTAAGATCTTGGCCATGTGATCTGCTCCCTGCTATGTCAGATTACACCCCGTGAAGTTTACTGTTTTAAGAGTGATAGAGTTCTTTACACCTTGACAAATAACTAACAGAAAAAACACACACACACAATAAGATGAAGAGCCTATACATTTGTCAATCTTGACTTATTTGCTTTTCTTGAGTCAATTGGAGGTTTACAGCCACTTTCTTAAAATCATTAACTACAATCTTCCCAAACAGGTAATTGATGAACTGATGCATTCTAAAACTTGTCAGTAACAAAGTGTTATTCCAGTTTACAGCAACAGTTTAATTCTATTCAGTACTAAAACTGAATACACTGGATACTGCAAACTTTCTTCCCAACCACTCAGTAAAGTACTACATACTTTTGAGACAAAGGAAAAAAAAGAAAAACCTAAAGAGCGTAAGACTTCCAATTTTCATTTCCAATGATACATGCCAATCATGATGATCAATCAGCGATGTAAATGTCAACTATAAACCCAGTATTTTATTAGCTGCTGTGCAGTATACTAGAGCAATAGAAGAGGGAGGACCTCAAACCCTCTGTTCCCTCAATTTGAAAGGCAGGTTTCCTTACCCCTTCAGACCACTACTGGACACAGGGAAGGCACACTAATGTTTCAGGACCCTAATCAAGAGTCACCTGCTTTGTGATTACTTCCAAGACACACCCCCACTAACACCACTGTGTTTGCTGCTTTTATGGGACATGACATATATTTCCTATTTTAACACATACCACAGTGCATTATAATTATGATTGCAGATACATGTTCTAACAATTTAAAGATCATGATGACTTTTTTGCTCTTTACATCTTGCTATTTCCCTTCCCATAATATTTCTTGAAGAGAAACATTAAAATACAAACACAAAAAACAGAAAATATACAAAATGTGTGGTTTGTGGCTTAACACAAACTTAAGTAAAATTAGTTCTGACAGTATCCAGCATGACAAACTTCTATGGTACAAATGAGAATGGACCAAGGTTTGAGCAGGCGCAGGAGACAATCCAGGCATGAACAACACCAAGAAAAGGTAGACAGGAAGTAACGTGGTGTGTAAGAAATCACGAGACCAGTCTGATGGAAGAGACTTAAACAAGACTGAAACTCACTTTCTAAACCTTCATCTCCAAGTGGACAACTCGCAAGACACAGGTGCACCAAAGTGGCCGATTTATTCAATCCATTTAATGGGGAGAACAAGTTTAAAATTTTATTGGTTTAGTTTGCCCCAAAAGCAACTATCAAAGGTTGGCAGGACCCAATGAAGGCTTACCTTTGTTGACATAGTTAACTCTCTCTCTCTCACAACTAAGCCACTTAGCTCCAGTTTCCTTAGCGCACCTGATGCACTTACACAGCATTTAAGAACTTTACACAACTAGAAGGTCACATCTTTATTTCTTATGGCAGGAACACGACTTCTGTAAACTTTATTTCTGTCACAACCTAAACCAAAATTATCGTAAAATGAGTGATTTTTAACCATACATTTTATCATCATTAAAAAGCATCTAAAGGGCTTCCCTGGTGGTGCAGTGGTTGAGAGTCCGCCTGCCGATGCAGGGGACACGGGATCATGCCCCGGTTCGGGAGGATCCCACATGCCGCGGAGCGGCTGTGCCCGTGAGCCATGGCCGCTGAGCCTGCGCGTCCGAAGCCTGTGCTCCGCGGCGGGAGAGGCCACAGCAGTGAGAGGCCCGCGTGCCGGGAAAAAAAAAAAAAAAAAAAAAAGCATCTATTCTGTGCTAAGGATTACAAACGACTCCTGCCCTTAAAGCCTTCATTAAGGAGGGAGATGTATAAGCTCAAACTTTCAATCACATGAGATAAAGAACCATAACCTTTATGCACAGAGGTTCCTATGGAGGCAAAAAGTTATATGTAAGTGACGGCTTCATGAGAGTATGCAGAGTTGGAGTACGAGGTGCATTAACTGCACAGGGAGTATCTGTGCAAAGACACTCAAGCCTGACACCTGCTGGGCAATTTAAATACTGCAGGTGGGGATGACTAAACGCCAGGGGTCCAAGTGTGAGAAGAGACAGAAAATAGAGATGCTGGCCAAAGCAAGCCTGGGAGAGATCACGGCTTGTATCCCACAGGTGATGAGGCCTGGGGCTACCACTGGCTGAGTAAGGGTGCCTCCGCTGATTAGAAAAAGGCACCCCGCTGCTGAAGGACCGATTAGATAAAGGGAGTGATCACAAAAAGCTCCCCTTCCTCAGGGCCAAAGAGCCCCATGAGGCTTGGCCGAGCACAGTTCAGAGTACACGCCTCTGTGCAGAGCACACGCTGGGCGGCTAGTATGCACTAACTCTGTGTGGGCAAGCCATTAGCAGCATTATTTTAAGCACATCTTTTTATGGTAGAAGATCACTCAACACGAGTAGGCAGATGAACTTAGAGCAACTGAACCAAGGGGCCGCAAAACCACCCGGGAGTTTCTGCCACAATCTGGGCAAAATGTAATATGGATGAAGAAGCAAATTTAGGAGGAGGCCAAAATCTACAAGCTGGACCCACTGGATGCAAGACATAAAGAAAGTTCAGTGAAGGAACTCTGAAGAGAATGGGCTCTGCAATAAATTTTTCTTAAATTCAATGTAAAATATTCGGCAAAATTAAGTACAGTGGCCTTTAAGGTCCCTTCCAGCTATAATTTCTTTTGATTTCTACATTATTACTCTGGTTAAGTAAAGTCCCTTCAGAGGTGCAGAACAGTTCCTACACCTGAATGGGATGCAAAGAATAATCTGACTTCTCTTCAACAGGGGATGAGTTGAACTGTCCTTGCAGAAGAGATAACAGATGGTGTGAACCCCAGATCCTAGAAAAAGGCCAGGCACACGATAAGTATTCAGCTTTTTGAAAACAAATGACTACTTTCTCTCAGCTTATAAACATCCTCAAATATACTCACTTAAGAGAGGCCCGCGCACCGCGATAAAGAGTGGCCCACACTTGCCACAACTAGAGAAAGCCCTCGCACGGAAACGAAGACCCAACACAGCCATAAATAAATAAATAAAATTTTAAAATGTATATATATATATATACTCACTTAAAAAACTCTCAGACCTATGATTCTTTGTATCGTCTTGTGGGTAACCTAAGTATCTCCCATGCCTTCAAACACCTGTCCTCCCAAAAAGCCCAGATCTGAACCTTGGGCCCAGACCTGTCTACCAGGCCCCTCTAAAGCACTGAAGATCAAGTAAGAGCCTCTCGCCACCCCCAATCCCTCTCTACTGTGCTCTGTATCTCACAAAAAGATGCAGCTGTAAACTGTCACCCCACGCTTGCTGCCCTTCCTTTTCTAACTGGTCACCAGGCCCCACCCATTCTCTCTCGGATCTCCAAAATGCAGTCCAACCTTTTAAGTGGGACCTTTAGATTACAATTCACACTGCACCCAATCAACTGCCTTCCACATGGAGGTCCGAGTGAGCCTCTAAACCAGAAGTCCATCTTATTGTTTATTAGGGTTTCCCACAGCCTTCAGGATAAACATCCAAACTTCTGACAGGACAAACAAGGTCACTTTCTGTTTGTCCCCACTAGGTTTCCAGTATCAACTCTCATTTCTTTCCCAAACCCTGAGTTCCAGTCCTGTACATTAGCTTTGCCATATTTTCTTATATTTCTCAACCTTTGACACACTGCTCCCTCCTGCCACCCCAGGAGGTTCTATTATCCTTAGAAAGGATGGCACCTCCTCCAAGAAGCCTACCCTGAACTTTCCCTTTTAAGATTCTGTGCTCTGCAAAGGGGAAAGGTGGGGGGGAGGGATACATTAGGACTTTGGGATTAACATATACACACGGCTATATATAAAATAGGTAATCAACAAGGACCTACTGCATAGCACAAGGAACTCTACTCCATATCCTATAATAACCTGCACGGGAAAAGAATCTGAAAAAGAATGGATATATGTATAACTGAATAACTTTGCTGTACACCTAAAACAAACACAATATTGTAAATCAACTATACTCCAATATAAAATAAAAATTAAATTAAAAAACAAAAAGATTCTGTGCTCTGCAGCACCAGAACTCACTTCTTCCAGAGCACTGACTCCTGTGCTTGTGTTTACCTGCTGCCCAGTAGAAGGGGAGATTACCTAGGGCAGAAGCATCGTCTCCAGCAGCCCCTGGTTCTGACAACTCATTCAAGTGCCAGGATACTTTACACACATAAGGTGCTTAATTAATTGTAAGAACCCTCAGAAAGAGTGGTTTTTAATGTCATTTTACAAGTGTGGGGATTGCAGTTCAAAAGTAACCTGCGCAGGCCACAGACAGCATAAGCCCTGGAATTCAAACCCTAAGCTGCCTTCACACTGGTGCTCTTTCCACTATATGATACGACAATTGAAAAAAAGACTTTTTTGGGCTTCCCGGGTGGTGCAGTGGTTGAGAATCTGCCTGCCAATGCAGGGGACACCGGTTCGAGCCCTGGTCTGGGAAGATCCCACATGCCGCGGAGCAACTGGGCCCATTGAGCCTGCGCATCTGGAGCCTGTGCATCTGGAGCCTGTGCTCCGCAACAGGAGAGGCCGCGACAGTGAGAGGCCCGTGCACCGCGATGAAGAGTGGCCCCTGCTCGCCGCAACCAGAGAAAGCCCTCGCACAAAAACGAAGACCCAACACAGCCAAATAAATTAATTAATTAATTAAATGAATTTATTTAAAAAAAAGATTTTTTTATCCTGAGCCCTGTTTTAATGGAAAGGAAATGAAGCTGGGATATATCCATTTCCTAATCGCTTTGGTGTGTACCAGGCAAAGTCATTCAACAGACCAGGTAACATCTGTGCAACAATTAACGATGCTCCAAACTGTGCTAAGTGTTCTACTTTGTAGAGTCTAGAAGCATTAACACAGTGCATCCTTGTAACCGCCACGGAGGCTGAGTCCTGTTAAGCCCATGCTACAGATGGGAACACTGAGACCTTGAAGCCTTAAGGCACTCGGCCGGGGTCACCGAGCTGGCAGGAGTCCTAGGCCGCACGCCCCGTCTAGTGCTCGCACACCCGGGCACTGGGCACCGCTTCTAGTGCCCACCCTCCACCTTTAACCATTTAAAACCCCGCTTCTCAGCGCCCACACGAGGGCCCCTGGAAGCGGGAAGTACAAACCCATCTCGCCCAGCCGTGGCTGGAAGAAGCTCTGGATACAGATCAGGGGCAGAGGGTGCTCAGGAGCGGCGCCCAGTCCACCCTGCGGAGGCGGTCGGCATTAAGTCCAGCAGGCCCTCCCGCAGGGAAGCGCGCAAGGCAGGCAGAGGCACTGAGTCCTGCAGCGCGCACAGGTCCTCACAGCGCGAAAGAAGTCGGCCGCGGTGTCGCAGTGCAGCTTCACCGAGTGATCATGGCCCAAGCGCGGCTTACAGGACACAAGCTGTGGACACGATGCCCACACCCGCCTGGGGGTCCCCGGCTCGCCTCCCGGCCCCTCGGGCGCTCACCAACCGGCGGCTGCGGCCCTGTAGCATGCGCAGGGTCCGCGTCGCAGCCAGACTACGTAGGGCCCCAGCTAGGCCAGCACCTCCGTGCCGCGCTTCCGCGCCACCTCCCACGAATCGCCCGCCCTTGGCGCCAGCCCCATCGTCCTCCTTGCGTGGGGATGCGGTTCAAACCGGCAGGCGGCTCCGTGGGGGCGGGGCTCGAGGACGACTGCGCGCTCGCCGTGCGTCCGCATGCAGCCCCGCCTCACATGGGGACGCGGCCTGAGGAGCAGGGGCAGGAGCTTTGAGACTAGGGCCGCGCCAAAGGTAGGAGGTGTGGAGAATTTGGGGTTTACAAAAAGCGTATGCTGACTCATCCAGTGAGACATGGTTGTATCAACGCATTTTAAAAGTAGTACAACTCCCGATAAGTGTCTGTGCTCGTCCTGCCCAGGAGAGAGCGTGCACTCCCTGAGGGACACATGAAAGGGTGAGTGAACTTCTGCCTGTGGTCCCTTACCTGGTGCACGGGTGTGTGAATTTCTGCGGTGAGCTCTTAATTTCCGTAGTTTCTGCTGACTTGACACGGTGGTTGGCAAATGGTGACGTATTCCATGCGTTCACGACATGATCGTGGTTACTAATAATTACTTTGCTCTCTCTGCATGTCTGTGTCCTAATATTTTATTTTTATAAGAACACCAGTCATATTGGAATAGAGTCCACCCATCTGACCTCATTTTACCTCAATTACCTATTTAAGGGCCTTATCTCTAAATACAGTCATGTTACGAGGTATTGGGGGTTAAGGCTTCCACATATTAACTTGAGCAGGACACAATTCAGCTGATAATAGAAGGTAAGAGTAATTTAAGCAAGTAAGTAACTATTTTTTAAAGTGAGTTGCTTAAAGATATGAATTTACTCAAGAAGAACAAGAAGAAATTACATAACACTGTATGTTGTACAAAGATATTAAATTAATCATCATAACATCCTGTGAGATGGGCATTAAATTAGACTAAGCAAGATTAAGCAACTTATCCAGAATTGCATAGTTGGTACTTTCCAGAATTTAAACCAGGTTTTTTCCCAGTTCCATTCCACATTATATCTTCATTTCATTATTTGAAATGAATTTTGAGTCTTCATTTTGCTTGGTTTCTGAAGTTATATGGGGATAGAATGGAGTTGGGTATTTTCAGTGACATTCACACATGGGGAAGGAAATTGAGTCCAGAAGCTTCAGCAATGTTTCCGTGGAGAACGCTAACAACAGAACCAGAAACACCGTTATCCTTTTGGTTCAGTGATCTTTCCTGAAGCGCTACAAGAATCAATTTTAAGAAGCCCAGTGTTTTCCAAACTTTCACCAATGGGCTCTGTAGGGTCCTCTAACAGTATCTAAGAGACTAACTAGTTTCTCATCCCAAGCCACTTAAGACAAGGAGTTCTGATTGTTCTCTGTGAGGAAATCAAGTGACAATCATAGCTGGTGATTTAGGATAGTTTCTTCAGGGCCCAGGCAAAACCTAATACACAGTAATAATCATTGTTAACTGCATCTTTGACAAGGATTAATCAGGTATGAAAGAGGTCTATAAATTGGGAGAAATTATGATCAAAGAGAAACATAGACCACAGATATTTAATTAATGCTCAATTATTTATGAGTTTAACTTTGGTTAACCTAATTTTCCTTCTTCTAGACAATTTCCAATTCGTCTCCACAAAGAGACCAGAATAAGCACCTTCCAATACAAGATTTATTGTGTTCCTTTAATTAAGAGCCTACAGTGACTTCGATATTCACTCCACGAAGTTTTGCTATGAGAGAAAAGGAGCCATTATACTTTGTCTTGAATTAGATATGCCACCATGCTTGACTTAGATCATCTTACTGGAAGCACTTTGAGGGCAGACCCTACAGTCTTGTCTTATTACATCCTCTACAGTAATAAAACCAAGGGAATCACACATAGTTACAGCTGGAAAAACACTTGTTCTGGGTTGATATTTTTAGGCTTTACCACCAAGACTTTATCACCAAGACGTATATTTAGAGTCTCTAAACAGAAGACCTTCTTGCCTTCCGTTTTAATATTGACTAGGAAGGTAAAGGGAAGAACTGAGAAGTAGCCATAGTCAGCTAGCAGCCAGCACAGATAAATCATCTGCGGAGATATTGTTTCTTTCAAAAGATATAAACATAAGAGGAAGTCCTAGAGCTTGTAACAATTGTGCATAATAAAATTCCATGGAAACCTAGAAATCCAGATGCAGATCAGTAACATATTGGTTAAATAAGCTGTTATGTTCATGCAATGGACAAGTGTACAGACATTAAGAAGAACGAGATACTCTTTTCCATGAGATTCTCTTTTCACTGAACTCATCAGTGCTGCAAAGACAATGTTACATAATACTTTTTATTTAACATTATATCAGGCATCTTCATCTTGTCCTGTATTTATTGCCAGTGTTACTAAAGTTTATCATTTACTTCTTTCTCTTTTAGATATATAATTTCATCTTACTGTGGAAGCATCCATCAATCCCTATTTTACTCTTTCTTTTAAATTAGAAATGAATATTTAATTTTATAAAATATCTTTGGAGGATATTTCAAGTGATTGTATAGTTTTGTTCTCTTTTGACCTTGTTATATGGTAAATTATATTTTGTTATTTTATATTATGCTATTTATTATATATGGTATTATGTTTACTAATTACATTTATTATATTATAATTACATTATAATTAAGGTAGCATTTTGTTTCAGATAGACAAAACAACCAGTGGGATAGGAAACATCTTAAAATTAGATGCAAGAGCATAAGGGATTTGAGATTAAAATGAAATTCACATTTTGGGTCAGTAGCAAAACTTCTTCAACAAAAGTGGGAAAATATGGCTATCATTACTAAATTCTAGATACAGCAACTAGTTAAAAGTAAAAAAATAATGAAAGTGTAAAAGTATCAGAAACCTGGGAGACTTGAAATAAATTATTCATGAGGAACACCTTTCTAAGATTCAAAGAAAAAAAGGATACATTTAATTATATAAGAATTAAAATTTTCCTCATGGCAGAATGCACTACAAAGGTCAGAAAACAAGCAAAAGAAATTGGGAAATGTATTTAGAAATAGATATGCTTTCTTTTTTTTTTTAACATCTTTATTGGGGTATAATTGCTTTACAATGGTGTGTTAGTTTCTGCTTTATAACAAAGTGAATCAGCTATACATACACATATGTTCCCATATGTCTTCCCTCTTGCATCTCCCTCCCTCCCACCCTCCCTATCCCACCCCTCCAGGCTGTCACAAAGCACCGAGCCAATTAGATATGCTTTCTTTACAACTTTTGAGAGAAGCACATGTTTCTTTTTCCTTTAACCTGTTATGTGGGTATTAATCTATAATGTAAGTGCGTGGTTCCCTTCCTTTAACGTGTAATGTGACATTTAATCTATATGGTAAGTGCATGGTTCCTTTCCTTTCATCTGTAATGTGAGTGTCAACATGGGGCACTGTTTCCAAGCACAGACTTTGGATGTTCCTGTACTGGTCCCATCACTGACCATCCACAAAAACTTACAAATGTTGCTTTACTTTCCTGGGGGTTAGAGTCTTAGCTAAGAAATGGAAGCAAAATAGAACTTTCCCCCAGGGATTATAGAAGGTTTAAAGGAGTAAATATGTAAGTGACTTAGCACAGTGCCTAGTACAAGAGAGATCAATATAAGTACTTACCAATTTTTTAAAGAGACAGATGAAAGAAATAAAATGTGGTGATTTCAATCTATTGATATATATTCTTGACATTAAACTACCTTTTCATTCATTGGATGACCTAACTTGCTCATGCTTTTTCTTACTCTAGTGAACTTGGGTAGCTAATATCGTAGATCAAAATTTTTGCTTTTATACTTACAAGTAAATTTGACCTGTAAATTTCTTTTTCCTTACAGTCCTAATCTATTTTCAGTATTAGGATTATATATACTTCATAAGATGAATAAAGGAGCATTCTTCCTTTGCTACTCTCTAGAAGTTTTTCTTTATTAATACTGATGTTATCTGTTTAATAGAAGTTTGATAGAATTCCCCACCCAAAAGATCTGGCTGGGTCTGGTATTTTCTTGGTGAAAGATTGTAAACTATTGACTTAATTCCTTTACTGGTGAAAGAACTCCAGCTATATATTTCTTCTTGTGTCAGTTTTGGTAAACTCTAGGAGCTAGGAAACTGTCCACTTTACATAAATGTTCAAATTTACTGGCATTTCATATATTCTCTGTTTTTACTCTCTGCTATGACATTGTCCTGATTCTTTCTGTGTATTATTTACTTTTGTTTTTGTTTTGCTTAATCAAAGTGTGTTTTTAAAATATTTTCAAAGAATATTTTTTGACTTACTAAATCACCTCAATTTTATACTTTTTTCTGTTTTATTAAGTTCTGCTCATATCTTTATTATCTAATTTTTCTATGTTCTGAGGGTTTATTGTTTTGCTCTTCTCATGTCAATTAAAACACTTGGTTATTAATTTTAAGAAATCTTTTTAGTTATAAATAGTTGAACTTTTTGAAGATTCCAGCTTAGCTGTAAGTATCTAAGGGTCAGCTCCTCCTCATAGTTGCTGGCCTAAGGCTTAGTTCACCCTATAGCAATGTATATATTGACATTTTTTCCCCTCCACTTTCTGTGTTTTGCTACTTCACACTTTTCTTTGGAGAGAAGCCCTCTGAAATATCCTTCAGTTATTTTACAGCCAATAAGTCTTTAAAATATGTGTATTTTTAAGAGAAATCTACTTATATAATTAGGCAGAAAATCTGATTTGCCATATTTTTAAAAACAGCATAATTTCACTCTTCTCCATGATTAATCTGCTGCTTACACAACCTTTGAGTTTTTAGCTTTATCAATGACATGTACTTTAAAAATGTTTTAAAGATCCTACCCAGTCTTTTAAAACATCCTTGCTCCTTGTTTCAGTTCTAGTTTTATGTATATTTTCTGCCTTGCACCTGATCATTCCAACATCCAATGGATGGCCTTGGGAATCTAATTCTGGTATTGATCGTTTTTGCTGATTCTCTCCCATTGTAGCTGATTTCTTCATTATTGTGTACATTTAGATCATGAGCTCATGTTTAGTTAAACTTTATCTGTGGGAACGCTATAGGCCTGGGTTGAAGGTCTACCTCTCCAGAGAGTGTTTAGTTCTGTGTTTGGAATACCACCGATCTGGGAGCATTTTAAGGTAATTTCTTACCTTCTGTTTGCAAGACCGCAAATAAATTTGCAACCCAAACACTGTGAACACAGATCTGGGGTTCAGAATTCTCAAGATTTCCTACCTGTTTCCTACCCAGAGCAGAGGCCGAGAGAATTTGGTCTTAGTCACCCTTTGCCAGCAGATATTTTTTTTACTGGCACACCCTTTCATTAAAGGTGAAGCTAGGGATAGATAGGTTTAGTTCTAACTTCCCATCTAGTAGGGATGGAGTCTTACCTCCTGCCTCCCATGTGGTCATGGCCATTTAAAAACAAGTCTCTATACCAGGTGTGTCATTCAACTACGGCCTGTATTCCAAATCCAGACAGCTGCCGATTTTTTATGGCCTATGAGCTACGAATAATTTCCACGTTTTAACTGGTAACATTTTAAATGGTTACCTACGTACCTATATAATATCCTCAATTTTGCCTCTTTGGTCTACAAAGCCTAAAATATTTGCTATTTCGCTCCATAAAAACAGGATTGCCAGCTTCTGTTCTAAGCTGTCAAGATCTTCAATCCACTCTTAATATAGCTATAACTCTCACACATGTACCCCCCTTCTTTCATGGGTCCTGGAAATTTCTACTGCACACTTCAAAAATCAGACTTGCACTTAAAAATAAGTTGTTTACATTTAACCTAGCATACCTAACTCTTTTCTTTCAGGAGAGTTTTTCAAGTAATCTTGCCCACCATATTCTTCAGAGCTTCATTAATAATGGCAAAATATTAAAACAACTTAACATTCAACAAATGGGAATTGTTCATAACAATTACAGAAGCACATACAGTAGAAAACTATAATCTGTTATTGAAACAGTGAGACATAACTAGTTTTATTTTTCGAGAACTATGTTTATTTAGGTCTCTTTTGTTTAAATAAGTCTATTTGTGTGTATGTATGTATATAATCATGTATTTATATACACATACATTATTTATATGATATATTTATATAAATATGTGAAATACATACCTATACACATACTTTTTTTTTTTTTTTTTTGCTATACACGGGCCTCTCACTGTTGTGGCCTCTCCCGTTGCGGAGCATAGGCTCCAGACGCGCAGGCTCGGTGGCCATGTCTCACGGGACCAGCCGCTCTGCGGCATGTGGGATCTTCCCGGACCGGCGCACGATCCCGTGTCCCCTGCATCGGCAGGCGGACTCTCAACCACTCACTGCGCCACCAGGGAAGCCCTACACGTACCTTTGATTTATATTTCTATACATATACAGGAATATAATTATATATATCACATATTTATATACATTGAACTGGAAACTGGTAGTATACGTATATATTGTGTATAAATGTGTGTATATGTGCATGTGTAGAAAAACAGGTTGAGTGATATGTAAGCATGATTTAGACAGGGTTCAAGATTTTAAAAGTAGTTATGCGTAGCTAGTGAGATTATGGCCCACTTGATTTAAAATATTGCATATTTTTACATCAATTGTTATGAACAGATTCCTATGTAAATAAAATTATAAATAGTTATACATACTTGTATGTGTAATGTATAATTTAAAAATATATACTTTTATATTATATAATATACTTGTCTTATAATAATACATTATGTATTGTGTTATATAGAATACTTTAAATATAATGTATTATATCAGATAATAATTATATATTTATATATTATGATGTAATTGTTTTATAATCAATATTACATGATATATCATATTAGTATTGTGAACATATTAAACATATAAATACATTGCATTAGTCATATATTTTGTGTACAATATATGCTATGCAAAAATACATGTTAATATAAAACATAATTGTTATACATTAATTTAAACAGTAATATATTACATTTATACACCAATATAATATTTAATATTGGTATATGTATATTATATTTAATATATACATAGCTAATGCTCTTTCAAGCCAACTGCTACAAGAAGTAGAATGAGACCAGGAGTATGGCCAAAGCAAATTCTAAAACTATTAGATTATTTATATTCATTTATATGTCATTTTCCTGGAATCTGCATCTGGCTATTGGAGAGCACACACAGCAAAATCACAATAAAGTGCCCAGGAGGACATGGGATCCTATATTTACTGGGACCTCAAAGGAAACATTGTGTTATTCAGTCCCCCATCAAAGAGCTAAGAGCAAATCTTGAAGCACCCAGTAAAAGCCAATTCAAACAAAACAGCTTTTCCACTTAAACTTGAAAAAGTTAAGTTCCCAAGAGACCCCCTACATCAACCACCGAAGCTCATTTGGCAGTAAAAACAATAACATTCAGCGGACAGCAAGAAATCTAAAACAATAGTTGTTTTAACAAAAAAAAAATCCAGCAGCTAATAAGTGTCTTTCCTGTTTGAAAGAAGGCGGTGGGAAGTGGACAGAAGACCTGATAGGAAAGATAAAAAGAAGAGGAAAAGGAAAGTAAAAGTTTCCAGTTTGACAATCAAGCTGTCTTCTGCATCCATTTCATCCCAAGACCACCGAGTCAATGTGGAGGCTTTTTCCTCCTTCCCTTTTCTTTTCATGAGACCGATCACAACCAGCACTGCAGATTCCATCCAATTAAGGAATGCTGTTGCCTACACGTGTGAGTGAGCTGTGAGTGAAGTACTGAAGTAGAGGACACCTAAAGTGAAACGTCTTCATGAATGTCCACGTGGCTGAGCAGCAAGTTAACCTTTCACAGATGTGCTGAAGAAGAAGAGTTGGGTTTTATTTTATTTACTTCTCCCTGGACTGTGTTGAATGACTGTCATCGACAAGTTCAGGCTACTTTTTGCTGAGGATTAATGCACTGGGAGAGCTGAGAGAACACTGAACAGTAGAGCTGTCTTTTTCTTGACCAGTTCACCTTAGTTTCCCAAACTC
>NW_021703774.1:30413926-30415587 GCF_005190385.1 Monodon monoceros | reverse complement strand
ATTATTTTGTTATTTTATAGTTATAGTAACAGGTTGTACTATTGACCGGTAAGTCTGATGTCAAAATGCACTCCCCACTAGGGATATAAAAGGAACTAATAGTCTCTACAGCTACTTGGTGGCAGCATGCATGTATTGCAAGGGCAATTATTGTAGGAATCCAAATGAGTGGAACATTTTAGAATTGGAAGACTACATACAGATCATCTAGTCAAGCTTCCAACTATTATAGTTGTGAAAACTAAGACCTATATAAATGAAATGATTTATCTCCAAAGAGGGTTAGTGAAAGAGTACAAAATAAAATATACCTCTGAACTTTTAATTTAGTGCTATTTTTATTAATCTCAATATTAGCTCAAACTTCAGTGTGACACATTTGGGATTGAAGTCTTGCTTGAATTTAGTGGTTGCGTGCCTTTTAGTAAGTTACTAAAACACTTTTAACTTCGCTTCTCACATATGCAAAATGGTGAGCCTTGACTGATATAGAGTATGAGATAGCCTAGCACTGTTTTCAACACAAACAAGTACTTAAAATTTTTTGCCTCTCATCCCTCTTAGACAACCTCTATTCTCTTAACAATAAAAGTGTCTTTCAGCTAGCAAAGCACCCCAGAGCTGACCACATTCTGGCAAGAGATATAGGATTCTTTTCCTTACTGAGGGGTTCTTTATACATGATATTTGAACTGCACTGAAACATGAACTTTTCTTGTTTATACTGTATTAATGGACTTGATAGATGAATTTTAAAAAGTAATATGCAGGAATTAAGCTGCATTACTCTCAAGAAATATTATTCGATAGTGGTGGCTAGAATGATAAACAGTGTTTGGACAGGGAGTCCATATTGGATATGAACAACCTGTACTCCAATTCGTCTATTAAGAATAAATAGAATCTTTTCAAAATCTGTTTTAAAGGGCAGTTACTTTCTTCTGCCTCATTTAAGTTACCTCAAGAAAAAGACAATCTCCTAAATCCTTGTTTAAAAGGCTTTTAATATAAACCAAATAATGTTTTGCAACATTTCCCAAACTTTTCATTATCAAATTAGCTGAGGCTTCTCAACGATGATCATTTCACAACAATATCTCTATTTTCACCTTCTTTAAATGAATTGGCCTCATAGATGTGCCATTAAAACAGAGCTTCACCCTCAACGTATTTTAAAGTTTGTATTCAAACAGTATGAAGAAAACAGGATCAGGGAATTCAGCCATAAAAGTGAATGGATTACTGATACATGCTACATCATGGATGCAACTAAGTGAAAGAAATCAGACACGAAAGGCCACATATTGTATGGTTCCATTTATACGAAATGTCCAGCAATGGCAAATCCATACACACGGAAAATATTATACATTAGTGGTTGCCAGGGATTTGGATGAGACGGAAATAGGGAATGACTGCTTAAAATGGGTGTAGGTTTCCTTTTGGGGTGATGAAAATGTTTTGCAACTAGGCAGTGGTGACAGTTTCACAGCATTGTGACAGTAGTAAATTCCACGGAATGGTACAGTGAATTGTAAAATGATCAAAATGGTGGATTTTGTGTTATGTTCATTTTACTACAATAAAAAGGAGAAGGAATTAGGGAAAGACTTAGAGTTTGGGAAACTAAGGTGAACTGGTCAAGAAAAAGACAGCTCTAC